>NC_061092.1:36380884-36390884 GCF_015104395.2 Macrobrachium nipponense | reverse complement strand
GCATATGTGAATTTATATTATTCCAATGTCAAGGATCGATAAGGGCCTGGGATCTTTTCTTCTCTTGTCATCATCCGCGAAACTCTTATTGCGGAGGAGATCCTCATTTGTGTCATAAGCAGAGGGACCCCACGAAATGCATTTGATATTTTGCATATTATAGCGATATCCCACACTTATGCGCGGTACAATTAGTCCTTGGATGTGAAATTTTATAGGTCTTGTCCGCTTCCATTATATTATTATTATTACTATATTATTATTATTATTATATTATTATTATTATTATTATTATTGTTATTATTATTATATTATTATTATTATTATTATATTATTATTGTATTATTATTGTATGCGTATATATATATTACTGTAAATATATTTTTAATATAGATTTACACATACAATATTGTAGCCTTCTTCACCATTATTATTATTATTATTATTATTATTATTGTTATATATTATATATATATATATATTATATATATATATATATATATATATATATATATATATATATATATATATATATATATATATATTATTTTTAATATGATTTACACTTACACCATTATGAGATTTTCCTGTAAATATATTTTTAATATAGATTTACACATACACTATTGTGGCCTAGTTCACCATTATTATTATTATTTTTTTTTTTTTGCCCTCTATCACAGTCCTCCAATTCGACTGGGTGGTATTTATAGTGTGGGGTTCCGGGTTGCATCCTGCCTCCTTAGAGTCCATCACTTTCTTACAATGTGTGCCGTTTCTAGGATCACACTCTCTGCATGAGTCCTGGAGCTACTTCAGCTTCTAGTTTTTCTAGATTCCTTTTCAGGGATATTGGGATCGTGCCTAGTGCTCCTATGATTATGGGTACAATTTCCACTGGCATATCCCATATTCTTATTTCTATTTTCAGATCTTGATACTTATCCATTTTTTCCTTTTCTTTCTCTTCAACTCTGGTGCCCCATGGTATTGCGACATCAATGAGGGATACTTTCTTCTTGACTTTGTCAATCAACGTCACATCTGGTCCTTTATTTGCACGTATCACCCTCATCCTAAGCCCTTCTGATACCATAGTCCCAGAGGAATCTTTGCCTGATCGTTTTCTCTCACGCCCTCAGGTTGGTGCTCGTACCACTTATTACTGCAAGGTAGCTGATGTTTCTTGCACAGGCTCCAGTGGAGGGCTTTTGCCACTGAATCATGCCTCTTTTTGTACTGGTTCTGTGCAAGTGCCGGTCATTCACTTGATATGTGGTTTATGGTTTCATTTTTCTTATTGCACTTCCTACATATGGGAGAGATGTTATTTCCGTCTATCGTTCTTTGAACATATCTGGTTCTTAGGGCCTGATCTTGTGCCGCTGGTTAGTTCTTTAGTCTGTCTCATGTATAGTCTGTGCATTGGTTTGTTGTGCCAGTCCTCTGTTCTGTTTGTCATTCTCCTGTCTGTATATTTGTGGGTCTTCGTCTACTTTTATTAGTCCTTCTTCCCATGCACTCTTTAGCCACTTGTCTTCACTGGTTTTCAGATATTGCCCCAGTGCTCTGTTCTCGATGTTGACGTAGTTCTCTATACTTAGTAGTCTTCTCCCTCCTTCCTTTCGTGTTATGTATAGTCTGTCCGTATTTGCCCTTGGGTGTAGTGCTTTGTGTACTGTCATTTGTTTCCTGGTTTTCTGCTCTATGCTGCGGAGTTCTGCCTTCGTCCATTCCACTATTCCTGCGCTGTATCTGATTACTGGCACTGCCCATGTGTTTATGGCTTTTATCATATTTCTGGTGTTGAGTTTTGACTTGAGTATCGCCTTGAGTCTCTGCATGTATTCTTTCCTGATCTTGTCCTTCATCTCTTGGTGTTTTATATCCCCTCCTTCCATTATTCCCAGGTATTTGTATCGAGTCTCATCTATGTGTTTGATGTTGCTCCCATCTGGTAGCTTTATGCCTTCAGTTCTCGTTACTTTGCCTTTTAGTATGTTGACTAAGGCGCATTTTTCTATTCCAAACTCCATCCTGATGTCCCCAGATACAATCCTTACAGTCTGGATTAGGGTATCTATTTCCTTGATGCTCTTACCATACAGCTTGTGTTTATGGCTTTTATCATATTTCTGGTGTTGAGTTTTGACTTGAGTATCGCCTTGAGTCTTTGCATGTATTCTTTCCTGATCTTGTCCTTCATCTCTTGGTGTTTTATATACCCCTCCTTCCATTATTCCCAGGTATTCTGTTACTCGAGTTCATCTATTTGGTTTGATGGGCTGCCCTCCCATCTGGTCGGCTTTATGCCTTTCAGTTCTCGTTACTTTGCCTTTTCAGTATGTTGAACTAAGGCGCATTTTTCTATTCCAAACACTCCATCTGATGTACCCAGAATACAAGTCCGTTACAGTCTGGATTAGGGTATCTATTTCCTTGATGCTCTTACCATACAGCTTGATGTCGTCCATGAACTTCAGATGGTTGATTCTGTTGCCTCTTTTCTTGAGTTCGTACCCGGCATCCATCTTCTGTAGAACTTTTGTCATGGGAATTATGGCTACTACGAAGAGTAGTGGGGACAGTGAGTCGCCCTGGAAGATCCCTCTCCTGATATTAACCTCTGCTAGTCTTATTCCAGAGCTTGTAAGTATTGTATTCCAGTTGCACATTGTATTTTTGAGGAAGCTGATGGTGTTTTCCTCTGCCCCATATATGTTCAGGCATTCTATCAGCCATGTGTGTGGTATCATGTCGAAGGCTTTCTTATAGTCTATCCATGCCATGCTTAGGTTGGTTTTCCTTCTACTGTTCTTCATTACCATTTTGTCTATCAGAAGCTGGTCTTTTGTGCCCCTACACTTCCTTTTGCAGCCTTTCTGTTGGTGGGGGATTGTGTTTGTCTCCTCTAGGTAGTTATATAGCCTTTCACTGATGATACCTGTTAGTAACTTCCACATTATTGGTAGGCAGGTGATAGGCCTGTAGTTACTGGCTATATTTCCCTTACTCTGGTCTTTTTGTACTATGGATGTTCTTCCTGTGGTCATTCATTTGGGTGCATGGTGATTTGAGATACAATGCTGGAGTTGTTCTGCTATTCGTGGGTGTAGGGCCTTGAAGATTTTGAGCCAGTATTCATGGACTTCATCGGGACCTGGGGCTTTCCAGTTTGGCATTTTCTTTAGTTGGTGTCTGACTGTGTCTGTCGGGATGTCTGTGAATCTTTGTTTTATTCTCCCTGTTTCTTCTTCCTTGACTTCCTGGAGCCATGTTGCATGTTTGTTGTGTGATACCGGATTGCTCCATATGTTTTCCCAGAGTCTCTTACTTGGTTCGGCTTCAGGAGTTTCTTGGTGGTTGTCTTCCCCTCTTAATTGGCTGTATAGTCTTTTCTGATTGGTTCCGAATAGTTTGTTCTGTTGGTATCCCTTATTCCTGTTCATGTACCATTGGATCTTATGTGCTTTGGCCTTAAGCCTCTGTTTTACATCTTCTATTGTTTTGTTTAGTCCCCTTTCCTGTACTTTGTATTTCTCGTTGAGTTCCTCCCTTGTTTTCTTGCTTCTTAGCCTTTTTTCCGCCATCTCTTTCATTTTACTCAAGTCAGATCCCATCACTATGATTTGCTTTTCCAGGCGCCTTTTCCAAGGAGGTTGTTGTTTTGGTTTCTGTTGGGTTGGTTGTGCTGGTGGTGTTGGTGTTCGTATTCCCATCAGTTCTGCTACTAATCTTGCTCCTGCATATGCCAAGTTATTTGTTTCTGTGATACTGGTGGTGTGTATTATGCCCATTATTTCATTGACCTCACTGTTTTCTCCCTTAATTTCTTGGTGTTGTAGGCTTTCATGGAGGGGATCTTTGTTCTCTCTGTATCTGGCTCCATCTATTGTCTAATTTTTTCTACGCATTCTGTCCTGTCTGTTACTTCGTCGGTGTTTCTTCATGTGTCGTTGTTTGATACCTCATCATCCCTGTCGTCTTCTGTGGCATCGTCTCTCAGTTCGTCTTCATGTAATTCGTTGTCGTGTGACTTTCCCTTTCCAGTTCTTCTCTTTCTGTTGGGGAGAGCCAGTTCTTTTTCTTTATGTTCCTTACCTGGTCTGCCAGCCTCTGCTCTGTTTGGGGGGTGTTATTCCTCTCATTCCAGATGTTGACCAACCTTCTTCTATATCCTCTCTCTGTCGGGTTGCTTCTGATGTAGCATCTCCATATTTCCTTATTTTCTTCTCTTGTCCATTTCTTCCTTAGGTTTGCTCCTGTAGCTCCAATCTCAGGCTGTTGGTTACTGTCGTTGTGGTGGTCAGTTGCTGGATGACGACCTCCAAGTACCTAACCGTCTTCCCCTTCAATTGGGTTGAATACCTGGCTGCCGGACGAAGCTCCTCTGTTGCCAGAGGGTCCATTTACGTCGTTGTCGTTTATTCCTTCATTTCTTAACATCATTGCTGAGTTTTGCTATTTAACCCAAAACTGGACCCTACCCCATCAGGGATATGTACTCATTTACAGATGAGTACACTGAGGAAATTATGGTAAAGATCCTTTCCCAAGGAATCAAATCCGAGGAGAGCGGTCACCCATCCAACGACTGACCAGCCCCAATGTTGCTTAACCAGTCCATTGACGACCTAACCCACTCTGCCACGGCGCCACATTATTATTATTATTATTATTATTATTATTATTATTATTATTATTATTATTATTATTTGAGATGTTTTTTGTTTGATTCTGTCACTCAGAAGCGAATTTAGACTCATCCTTGAAAACCTTATGCCTCGTTTCTTTACAATGAATTTCCCAGTGTTCACTTCTATGCTATTTGACATGTATAATTTCTGCACCAACTGAGTTCAATTGTTCGAACTGGAATCTAAATTTATCTCATCTTGTTGATTGTTTTGAACCTTTCTATGAGGTTATTGCACTAGCCATGTTTGTATTTTGAGCCCCTGGATATCACACTGGTGGCAATGTTTTTGCATTCCTCGATCATCATCAGGCTACGCGGATAAAACATCTCTTTGTATCAGCAACCTTAGAGAAAAGAATATTCATTATTCTTATTCTCAGTCAGCAAGAGAAAATTCCACTAAGTCACTTTACCCCACTGTGGAGAAATGTTCTCCTTTTTGTGAATAAATGATCAGTAACTTAAATGGAACCTTTGGTATCTGTGCACGTGTTCGCGAATCGTTGCCTTTTTGTACGTATATGTGCTTGTGTATACACGACCATGCACTTCAATATGTATTATGGCGCTCCAATCGTTTTATTCATTCCCCAAGGATTATTCGGTTATTGATTAAAAGAAAACATAGAAATGATGGATTCAGAAAAAATCTATAATTCTCATATTTTTCTGGCCACCAACAAAAAGGGAAATTGTGCTGTACGGCAGCATTGAATTTATAATGAGTACAGTAGTGATTTGTAATAAATCTTTTTTCTTTTTTAATGGTTTACAGTTTAACGATAACATTTTATCTCTGTGAGTTCAAAGTTTCTATTCGGTTTTTAGGCGAACCTATGCATTTGTAAGTTTGAAATTAAGTACTTATATCTATCTATCTATCTATCTATCTATCTATCTATCTCTATCTCTATCTATCTATCTACCTATATATATATATATATAATATATATATATATCTATATCTATATTATATATATATATATATAAATATATATGTGTGTGTATATTTACTGTATATATAATGTTATATATATATATATGTATATATATATATATGTATATATATATATATCGGTATATATACATATATATATAACTATATATATATAATATATAAAATGTATGTATATACATATATGTGTATGTGTGTGTGTGTGGTCATTTCCCGGTACCCAGAATGAAATCAAGTCAGTTGTCACTTCCGCAATCATACTGGTGTATCATGGATGAACCACTAAGCGGAATAATTCCCCATGAATATCACGTACGTTTTATCTTGAGACCTTGGTCAGACCAGTCAAATTAAAAATCACTTCTACCTTTATGACAGTAATGAGTAGTGCCTGGACCATGATGGTGAAGGAAATGCTATTTATTGTCTTTGGATTCTTGTATACTAGTCCTTGGGTGACTTTGAGTAGGCGAAGGTAGCTGGGGCGTTGCATGCAACGTTGCAAGTGAACCCCTCTCTCTAAAGTCCAACGGCATTCACATGCATACGATTAATATAATTCCAATGTAATGACTAAAGACTGACTGCCACCACTGAAATTTACTTCCTTATGACACTCAAGTGCTTCGACGTACACTAGTAACGTTCTTCAGAGCAGAACAGGCCTTAGTAAAGTGTTGTGGACCGTTTAGTGTAATACAATACCTTCAAACTTGTAAGATGCAGAAAAATAAATAATAACAATCTGTCGGCTATGCATGGCGTGAGTCTCCAAATGAGCGAGCTATGGACTTCGAAGACCTATCCGTTGCATTTATATTAAATAATGATTATTAGTACGCTCGAGCGCATACACACACACATATATATATATATATATATATATATATATATATATATATATATATATATATATATATATATATACACACACACAACACTTACATACCTACATAAATACTTACGTACATCCAAACACGTGGAGTTTTTAAGCAACACAGTACGCTGCTAATTTTGTTCTCTGATGCGTTTGTATGTACCTTGGTATATGCAAGTACAACAAATGTTATGGAATAAGAGAGAAAGAAAAATCCCTGGTTAACATTACTGGAGAGTTCTTTGGTACGCCAGGCAAGGGATTTGGACTCCAGATACTCCAGCTCAAAGAAGCAGAAAATCTCCGAATGGATTGTTCAATTCGTTGTGGTATTTTCCTTTTTGTTTCGCGCAGGAGGCATACTTCCATATCATCTGCAAGTTTAGATCTTAAGCCTTTTTTTTTCGTGGATCGCCAGCTGTTTTTTCTGTCATCTCTTATAGAATTCTGTGTATTGTATTTGTAGCCTTATTTTGTCTCGACATGAAGGGAATTTCGATAAAAACCAAACATTTCCAAGAAGTTACCATATGGTTCAGTAGATCTGCATATTTCCTTTCTATATTCTTCAGCTTCCAAATTTTTTCCTTCTTCCTCAAGTAGGCGTATTATTTTCTTATTTTTAAATATACCAAAATTGTATTTTTATAACTTAAATTACCCTTGTTCGATGGTTTAGTTGGCTTGTGATTACCGATGTGAACTTTCTACTTTAAGAAGTGATTTATACCTTTAAATGAAATAAAGGGTGGTAAATATGGCTAGGACATCAGAGCTTTTTCACGGAGAGTTTTTTTAAAACTATATGGTGCTCATTTGAATTTCATGGCGTCACTCTTGAATGAAATTTCATTTCAGGGGAATATATTTGTCCCATCCCTTCTCCGTATGTAAAAAAAATGACATGTTGAGAAAATCTTTGAAGGTTTTTTTTTTTTCATTTGACTATGTTTTGCATATTGTTCTCGGTTAAGGCTATAGCAGTTGACTTTCATCCTAAATATTATTTTTTACGATCATTGTTCTATAACCATTATAGAATTTTACATAATTCTGATCATCATTTGCATTCAGCTCTTCCAAAGCTGTATAATCCATCACATAATACTAGATAAGAAAACAATTGTAACTATTTTGCCTTTTCTTTCATGGGACCCAGTACCTCGCAGTTTTCTAGAACTTTTCTAGAAATATGGGACTGTCTGCCCCATTTACTGTTGAAACTTCCCTAGCAATGACCAAATAAAATAGTATTAATGCAAATAATTGAAAACTCTAAAACTGATAAACGTATTAATGCAAATAACTGAAAACTCTAAAACTGATAAACGTATCAATGCAAATAATTGAAAACTCTAAAACTGATAAACGTATCAATGCAAATAATTGAAAACTCTAAAACTGATAAACGTATCAATGCAAATAATGGAAAATTCTAACACCGATAATGTGTACTTTTATTTTTAACAAACTGTGGAGTAAAATCGAGAAATAAAATTAACCAAAAGCTTTATGAACAAGCAGTTATGTTTATGAATTTGGGGTTAAAATCCTTATGAAAGGATGACGTGGATGAAGACAGACAAACAGAAGACTAGATGTAACAAGTGAGAAACAGAAATAACGCCAGTCGAAGTCGTTCGGCAAATAGGGAAAAAAGATGGATTTAAAAATTTTTTTTAAATTTTATTTCTTGTCCTTATATCAAATAATTAAAGCAATTTCCTTTCAGATCAATAGAGTTGCTTGAGAAAAACTGCCTTTTTTACATGGATGGGAAGGCCATTATAATATCATACGTACGCAATCAATTTCCATGTTTCCATAATAGAAAGAAAGAATACGATAAAATCTTCCTTTGTAACTGTAAAGCAAAATTTATTACTTTAATAAAAAATAAAAGAAAAGATTGGCCAACAATGACTTGTACAACAGAACAGGTTTTTCGCTTCCGGCAGCTTTGATTACCTTTGAATTCGCAATTTATGTATACAAAATAAAATAGTATCTTGTCGTAGTCTACAATTCATTATTGATTTAGCATTAGTGGACTTTGCATTCGCCCCGGTAGATTAATGTTTAGTCAGCGAAATTGACGTATTTTTCTTAGTTTAGTGGCTTTTTGAGATTTATTACTCATTGTCCACAACAAAGAAATTTATTTACAGTTTCTCTGACCTATCATTTGATATATATATATAATATATATATATATATATATTATATATATATATATATATATATATATATATATATATATATATATATAGTGTGTGTGTGTGTGTATGTGTGTGTGCGTGTATGTATGTATGTATGCTCACGGTGATCAATAGGTCCCTGTTCACCTAATGTTTTATGATACGACACTTGAGTGGCAGCATAAACCTTAATTAAGATCCGTTTTATTATTTTGATGTTTGATCCTTAATAAAAACAATATAAATATTAATCAGTTACATTTTATTTTATTTTAAATCTTAATTAAGGTTTGTGCTGCCACTCAAGTGTCGTATTATAAAACAATAAGTTCACAGTGACTTTTTGATCACCTTGCATGTATGCATGTATACACACATATCATTTGCTATTTCTTACTAGTAATTCTGATGTAATTAATATTGAAGTTGTATAACAAGAGTAGTACTTACTATGATCCTCATAATGCAGATGGTTTATGGTTACCAAATGAGGTTAATTAAACACTTCGTAAATTCTATAGTTCAAGCAAAATATATTTTGATTTGAAAAGGATTTCTTGCTTGTACATTATTTTTAGAAAAAAATATTATGTCCTTACAAATCTATAAACATATTGTTAATAGTACTCAATCTCAACAATTCCATGAAGCCTCCGGAATTCCCAAAAGCCCCGGGCACTCAGAGGCAAAACCGAAGCCAAGGAAAGTAATACACATACACATACACACACACACGCACACGCACACACACACACACACACACACACATATATATATATATATATATATATATATATATATATATATATATATATATATATATATATATATATGCATGTCTGTACTATATATGAATGTGTGTGTTGGAAATTTCTTCATATTGCAGAAAAAATTGTTGAATTTCATATAAATGTCTACAAAACGCCTCTTTCAAGTTTATGATAATCATGCTCTCAATCGTTTTTCCATGTAGACATTAATTCATAAAATTCATCGTATTTTTTGTTGGAAGCCACTTGGCACCAACTACTACCTGAAAAGGAGAAGGAACTGGAGGAGGTTATAATGATCCGAATAATTCTTTACCCTTTTTATTCTCTTTTTTTTCAAACTTTTTGATAAAACCGAGTGAGGAGCGAGGCAGATTTCGTTTCTTAATGGATTGGGACACGGCCTCTAATCCATGGGATATTATCCCATTTGGTACAGATGGGACTCACCAAGGGAAAGAGATTTCATGGGTGAAAAGGGGGGGTTAAGGGAGGCGGTGG
>NC_061092.1:36363384-36375884 GCF_015104395.2 Macrobrachium nipponense | reverse complement strand
TTGCCAATTAATCTTACTTTCCGAAAAAATTCTGTGGGAACGTTTTGGAGGGGATTTTTCGTCAGTTTTTCGTATGTGTTTGTGTCGCTAAGGAGCTGGTAATGAACATCTCAAAAGGAGGATGGATTTCGGACACGATCGACAACGTCTTCATTCAACCAACCCTTAAGAAGATTAGAGGAAGATTATCAGCGGGGGTGACTTAAAATGGCTTGTTTGTGGATGGACCTCTTGGTATAAATACCACCTTTTCTGTAAACTTTTCTCATTCATCTACCTGAAGAGGGAGACAGCAGTCTCTGAAATATAGTACTTTTTCTCCTATTTTGGTGTTTTTTATGGGCTCCTTTTATTAGATATACATATACATATACATATACATATATACATATACATATAAATACATACATACAAACTAGTATCCAGAGTCATCTCACATTCCGTTTTTCAAACTACGTTCAGCTCCCGGAAAGGAAATTCAGAGGCAGGAGTGTCAGTGTGACATACAGAACGTAAAGGGAATGCACGGATGCGACAAGCGGAGACATCCATTTTGTATCGAGGTTAAAGGCGTTCTGTTCCGCGACCACGCAGGCACACAGACGACGCTCTCGGAAATCTACAGGTGCTTCAGAGCGATGCACACAAGAACGCCGCTTCAGTGGGGAAGCAATCTCGATTTCGAAGCGACGGCGATATTGTATTGATTCCGGGGGGAAACGAAATTACCCCGATGGAAAGCGATGGTCTTCCGAATTAATGAAATCATGCCAAGCAGGTGTCCGTTAAAAGTTTATGATGGTGTTCCCTTCAGAAATCCATAATGATTTCTTTGCCTATGTACTGTAGGCTCTCATTTCTTGTGCTCAAAAATATTTGACTTAGACCGAGAAAACGAGCCAACACTGGCAGCGTCTGTTCAAACCTTCGTTAGACTCACAGAAAAGAAACTGCTCCACGAATCTAACCCTGAAGTAATGGGAAGTCCAGCTCTTAAGGAGGAATACTGTGAGAAGTGAGAGAATGATGCAATCACATGATTAGGTGATAGGCTTCTCGTTTCTAAACTTATTGCATTTTTAAAAAACCTTCTTGAAATTTTTGATATCTTTCTTTGTATGGCTTTGATTCTCTATTACGATATATTTATAACCAGAATCCTTATTAAATCCATTATCATTAGGACCCGAATTGCTAAATTTTCCAAGGCCCCAGGGGATCCAAGAAGATTTTAATTAGGGTAGGATATAGGTATAAAATGAACGACCATTTTGTTTTAAGTATTTGGGCACCTATACAATCTCCTCTTACGTGAATAGCAATGAGAATAGGCTTGTCATCTTAGAAATGATCGGATTTCATGCTACCATCTTCAATAAACATGTAACCGAGAATAATTTCTGTTGTCTTTGGTTTTGGAGTTAACGGAAAATATTTTCAGTTTGTTTCGATTATGAGTAATGGAAGGACCTGGAAATGAGTGCCAGTAATAAAAAAAAAGAAATAAATTATTATAGGATTATGTTGGAGTCCTCTGTCGAACTATTTGGGGAATGATATTTGTTTTCTTCTTCATTGTTGAGCAACGCCCCACCCCTCTCTCTCAATCTACATAATTAACTTTTATATTTGTGATTACATAGACTATCAAGGATTGAATAGCAGGAATGCTCGGTTAATAGATTATTCCGGTAGGTTCATCAAAAGAATTATGTTTGTTTTTTATTATTATTTCTACGGTTGATTCCCTTCAAGTTGCGATACGACTGGACTTTGTTGCCGTAAATCAACAGATAATCTTTTTTATCAGTTATGGAAATGTAATTTTTGGACTATCGTCGCTTCACAACAATTCCATTGCTCTAAGTGCAGCAAATTTAGTTCCAGGTACAGATAAATTATTGATGCAGTAAAATGTTTCTATTGCTAATTAACAAAAACAGAACGAAATATTGAATACCGTTATATGTATACACACACACACACACACACACACACACAACACACATATATATATATATATATATATATATATATATATATATATATATATTATATATATATATATATATATATATATATATATATATATATATACGTAGAAGGTAGGTGCCCTCATACCCGCTCGAACTTTGTCGCTACCCGCGACAACTGGGTAACTACTAAATACATGGGTAATTACTAAATACATAATTCCAACTTAGTTGAGCACTCATCATTGGTTTAAGCTATGAAATTTTATAAATAATATTTATTATATGGTATATATGTGTGTGTGTGTCTGTGTCTGTGTGCGCGTATACATGTGTGTATACGTGTTTGATGTGCGCCTGCATGTATAGATGTATGTATACTTACGTGAATATCTCCGTTGTTGCAGCAACAGATATGACTCAGAATAAGGATGGCAAAAACGAAAAGGAAGCATTGCATAATTCATGGTAACAGGGACCCTCACTCTTCTGTTCTGGCATATGCCCGTCATTGTTTCGAAATCCTGTTAAGCAATGTGCCGTTTTACGAAAAAGAATTCTGTTGATATTTCAACTCTTTGGGAACTTTTTTTGTCCCCGGTTACCTCTTCGTGTTCATTTCTTCCAAATTTCAATATTTTTATTTAAGGTTGCGTTCAGAGGTATGTACCCTTAATCAGTAAAAGAAGATATTTAAACGTGAACATTTCGTCATAAAAATTAATGTTTGCACACACTCCGTAAGCTTAAGAAAAACAGGTATTCAATTCGATGTTGGATCTTGCAGTTAAATCTGAGAAATTGCTGACGTTCATAACCCTGTAACTAATTTTGAGGATCTTAAATAACATTGTAACTAAACTCTTATGAATTTATCCATTGCAATATCAATTAGTTTGGAGGGTGTAAAGGTGGTTATTTTTCTACAAACTGGAACTCTAAAAACCTGAGGTCTAGGTTTTGCATGGATTATAAAGTAGTTTTGTGGTATGATGTACCAAGTTATAAGGATGGCAAGCTATCCTATAAAGTATTAAGTTTATGATTAGTCATTTTTGAGGTTATTCCCTATTCTCCATGGATGATAGTGAGTTGAATTTTAGCTTGTTTTTGAGCAGTAGTAGCTGAAATATCTGAAAAATTAGTCATTTTTGTCAGTATCATTACTGAAATTGAAGGACAGTACGTCAGCACTGACAAAAGCTGATTTACAAAACTCTTATCTCGGAGGGATACTTAGTGAAACCAAGTCTCTAGACTATATTAAAGGTTTATACTTTGTTGCTCCCAAAAGTGATTGGATGAATTTTTTAAATTTTACACCCTTCCCTTGCATTAAAACATACATGGCAACAGCAATATCGCCCTCAAAATCATAATTTTCACTAAATGTTGATTTTTCAAATAACTGGTCTGAGAGTAAAAGATTTTATTCATATTTGCCTATGTAGGTGTTCAGACTAATAATTTCAGTATTCTTACCTGACACGTAACCACCTCAATATTAAATATCACCCGGTAAAGAGCTGTTCTAGCGATCTCGCTTAAATGTTAGAAGCCTTGTTCTTGAAGCAGTTGTGACTCTTAGACTTAAAACTAATTATTTTTGTGGTTATACTACGTGGTTCGATTAAGTAATTCCGTAAGAAGTATATAGCCGTTGTCTCAATAAAAGCCAAAGACATTCATAAAGGAGCTATTTCAATGATCTGCAGCAGATCCTGTATGTTGCTCTGTAATTGCATCTTGGTTTTGATTGTTTTCTTCTTTTTATTAAGATGTTTCGAATTATATTAGCTTGTTTATATTATGTATATATGTATAAGAAATATATATATATATATATATAGTATATATATATATATATATATATATGTGTGTGGGTGTGTGTGTGTGTGTGTGTGTGTGTGTGTGTGTGTGTGTGTCTAATAGTGACATTCCTGCTACAAATATCTCCTTCTCTGTCAGAGACGTGTATGAAATCTACGTTTTCATTTCGTTACACCCAAGCCACATTTTCCACCCTCCTCCACACATCTAACTGCGCACACGCAAAGCACACCAGGAGAAACCCTATTGCCAACACCCCACCTTTCCCCCCGAGGACATATTCATTCACGTTCTGGTTACAGTCAGCCCCAAAAGATTTCTTCTGGGTGCGAAGTTTCTTTTAACCAAAGAATGTTGGGTTTCCTTTGCACAAGACCTGAAATTTTTCCGATTTGAAAATAAGGAATGCGTCAACAGGATGTGCGGTAGTTTTAGGATACTGGAATATTTTCTGTAGTTGTTTATGCGCAGTTAATAATAATAATAATAATAATAATAACATAATTTTGTTAAGTAAAATTCACAATTCCGTGAAAACAAATTGTTTAAAAAATATCCACAATTATATATAAAAATATATTTCTATGTAAAATATAAAACAAAGACTTTCGAACACTTGAACGGTGACGTCACACTGATGAGGAACACCGTTCAAGTGTTCGAAAGTCTTTGTTTTATATTTTTACATAGAAATATATTTTTTATATATAAGTTTGGATATTTTTTTAAACATCTATATATAATAATAATAAAAGATGGAATCTATCAATGATAATCATTACAATGCCATACAAATGTAGAACTTAGTTTGCAAAGAAGTTTTAAGTAGTGAATTTGACTGACTGAACATGATGCTCATGTTTGTTAGATGCCGTAGCCATATAAGAATTAATGATATATAGGAAAATTTTACCTCCCACATAGAGGAATCAAGCTGAAAAAAGTTTCAAACCAAATCCTGTTTCAATAGCAGAGGTTGATATGATGGGGAAGTAGTGTGAAGGTTTTGTGTGATCTTCCATTAGCAATGGCTGAACCAGCTGGCATTTAATACAAATATTTACACAGTATTTAGTAATTGATCAATTAATACAACAAAGTGCAGGAACTCTCTTCTCCAAAATTTTATAATGTGTTCAGTAAACCAAGTACCTAGAACACTCAGCTGCTGCAATGTTTAAAGCAAGGACATATCACTAGTAGGAGAAATACATTGGTAATGATTTCAATGAAATTTACGTTTTCATTATGATAGTAAGCTGTAAATCCATTACGATGGAGAAAAAAAATTAAACTGACTTGTTAAGGCCCAAACAACTTTCTTCAGCACGAAGTAAGATCAGGATATTAGATGTCGTGTCACCATCAGAAACCTTCGGTTACAATAAATAAAATAAAATAGATCACATTGGATTTTTACGGTTTATAAGTACCATCCCAGGGATTACAGGCATCATCCACTGTTTGTGATGCCGGAATAAGTTTCTTTATGAAATGTGAAAGTATGATATTTCGACCTTACAAAAATCTTCAGGGTGCCTGAGAGAGGAATGGATGAATGAATGACTGGCAGATTATAAGTTATATGGCGTCACAGTGCGTCAGGAAGCATTGAGTAGAGTGTGAATGATATAGAAAATAAGGGTATTGCTAGATTGAGAGAATTATCAAGTCACTTCAAAAAGATAGCCGCAGAAAGAGAAAGAGAGCGGGAGAACGAATGTAATATAAAAAAAAAAAAACCTTAATGCATATTCAGCTGAGATCCCGCCACGAAGAGTAGGGTACACTGGGAACGTCAAAAGTAAAGAAATATAAAACAAACAAGAGAAAGAAAACAACCATTCGCTAACGACAAACTTAATGTATCTAAACATTCAAGTAGATAATTAAGGTAAATGCCAATTTACCACAACGAATGCATAAAAGCCTGTATATCCAAGGTAGAAAGCTCCAGATACTCTACCTTTCCGTAAAAATATACCTTTGCTGGGTGATACACGGAAATAAAAAGATAAAGTTACAGCTGTTGAGATTTATAATCTCAGTATCTTGTGAAAGATAATATATATCTTTGCGAAGTCACCAGAAGAAACACTGCAGGTTCAAAAGAGAAAGAAGAAAAAAAACACGTAATCCTCTCGTGTCAATGTAACGAAGCAAAATATAAATATTTTAGGTATGAATAAATAAATGTTAAGCTTGCAAAATTTGCATTCATTTGAGAGAAGTTAGATATTGAAACAGTGAAACATTTTAAATTCAAAGTTATGAAAGTAAAAACTATTTTATGGAATGACGTTATCTTGAATGCGCATCAGGTGAAATAATGCGAGACATATACCTTTGTCGCCTTATAAAATAAGCAATAGTTGAAGCCATCCGAAGTTATTCCAGATAAAAACATAACAGTAGTGCCAAACTGAACCTGCTGAACCGTGGGTGAATCCCTGCGCAGACAGAAGGCCCTACAGCAATGTGTCGAACCCTCCGTCAAGACACTGCGACATTCACTGTAGTATCTTGCTTGCATTCGTTTTCAGAGCTTTTCCTTTCCTCGTTGATTGCAACTATTCAGTGTTTTTCTAGGCCTTCTTCCTAGCCCCTCCCAATACTTTTAATATTATACACTTTCCTCAGAAACCATCTCAATTGAAGCCTTTCTGCAACGACCTGTCATATATACCTATATCTAGGACAAAGGGGACTGTTTGTCCTAGAAAGCTTGTAACGTTTCCTTAATAGATATCTTCGCTAGATACCATCCAATTTCAATGAGGTCCTGTTAGTAATTGTATTAATGTACAGAATATTATTGTTGTGTAAGTGGAAAGCTAGTATACTAATATATATATATATATATATAATATACAATATATATATATATAAATATATATATATATATATACATATAAATATATATATATATATATGTGTGTGTGTGTGTGTGTATGTATATATGTGTATATATATATAATATCTATATATATATATAATATATATATATATATATAAGTATAGGGATTCTATATATATATATATATATTTTTTTAAATATATATATATATATAAATATAGATCCATCAGTTGCTTCCGGTCTACTACCCACCAAACCATTTAACTATAAGTGGGTAACAGCATGTGCTAGTCGAGAATAAAAGGCGTTGGGTTACCATCCTCATCCCCGAAGGCTTGTTTAACAATATGGCGCCACCTTTATTGAAGGGGAAAAGGCCCATGATGATAAATTGTCCATTTTTCACTGATTAAGACTTCACTGCATGCCATAAGGAAGAAGCTGTGTAATGTATATAAATTGCCCATGCTGACACTACTGTAGTCCAAGACGTACAGGGTATATCCTCTCAGACCCACAAATTTGAGAAGAAAGGGAGAAAACATAAAGTAAATGGGTCCAAACTAAGGTAATGAACGTAATTGGGAACTAGAAATATGTGGCACTGGATATTTCCATAGGCACTGGAAAAATTTAAGCAATTGGTTCATTCACTGATAAAATGAGTAACTGCTGAATGAGACAAGAGTTTCGTTATATCATAGGTAGAAGTAGAGAATCAATGTATATTTTGGAATAGATTTATATCTATGAAATCGAAAGTGGCTTATAAATGGGTGCCCCTCAATCTTGTCGTTTTCGGGCTCTTAACTTTATTCAATTCCAAAAGATATTATTCTTGAATACATTAATAATAAAATGATTAAAACATCGACTTTTGTCATATAGATTATGTTCAATCGTAGATGAACTGTTTTTGATTCGGCCAACACCCGGAAGATAAGCTGCATAGACTATTTTAAGTCTTATTCTTTGCCAAACTGTACTAAGTTGATGAATATTCAGTTGGTCCTGGGAAAAGGATAAAGTTCTTGCACTGAAATAAAAGTAAGAAATTGCGGTTTTTTCAGTTATTAAATATCCTTAATAAATGTTCGTTTTACTTCTAAGAAATAAACAGACAAGGCTTTGGTATCGCACTATTTCAAGCGGATGAGATTAGAGAATCGCATGCAAGCAGTATTGATTCATTCTAGACAAAATCACATCAGAGACAAGGCGGAGTTTACTCCTTGTGACAAGGATATTTCGCGTATTCCAAACAAGAATGATTCTCTAAAACTTGTCCTTAATAGTGAAATAGAACATGGAACGTAAGAATTACTTTTTGTCCATCAATAAGAAAGATAATTATACACTAGGTGTTAATTATCAGTGGATTATGATAATTGAAGTTAGTGATAACCTGATACGGAATTGCTTTCATCAGATTAAACAAAACATCCTCCCATTAAAAAACATCATCTCTGTATTCAAATAAAAACGTAAACTGAATTTTTTATAAAGTCTAACACCACCGAAAAACTAAACTATATCGTCCTAAGGTTTCAGAGGCTTCCTTGAATCTGCATGAGTAACGGCGTTAAATGAAGCAAGATTTTTGTTTTACAATTTTTTCAAGAATAGGCAACGAAATACATGCAAGATTTATATTTAGTTGTTACAGTTGAAATATTAGGAATAAGGGAATCCGTTAAGCCCGAGATAGAATTCTAATAAATGCACGCTCTATTTAAATTTCGTAGTAGCGAGCACTGCAATTTCTGTCGTAATTCATAAATAGGAGATACCGTTCAGTGAGCAATAAACTCCACGTCAAGGCCAAGTGTACCACTTTAGCATTGCTGAGGACTTACTTGTGTTGTATTCCGACAAATGATGCATTCCTGAATTCTTTCCAAGGCTGGAAATAGATCGAGATTTTGTATGCCTGTCTTAGTTGTATATATACGTATGTAGGTGTGTATTATGTATGCTAAGTATAAATAGGAGCAAGAATTAAAGTAACGATATGAAGATAAATGGATACCAGGGACATGGCGCAGTGAACTGATGGCTTGGAGATACATGAGAGCTGTTAATTCGAAAAGATATATGAGTGAATGTAACTGATGATTGTTGGATGACAGAAATCTTTAGTCACAGTGCTGTTGGAGCAAAACAGGTTGCAGGGTTGTTGATGTTTATGTTGAATGTGAACTAAAGAAAAATAATTGAAGAGATTGAGAATTGACTATGGAATATATGAAAGAGTGACACATATAGAGATATAAAGCAGAAGTAGTAAAAAGCATACCGCCGGTGAAAGGATAAATGAAAGGTTTAGGAGATGGTCCGCTCTTCAGGAAAGAATGGAAACGGTAGGTGGTGGAAATAGAGTATAATTCAAAAGTGTTAGTAGGAAGGAGGGGAGGGAGACTTAGAAAGTATTGGAGTGACACCTTGAAAGGTGTATTGGATGTGAAAGGTCACAGTATTCAGAAAGCGTGGGATTGCATGTAAGGTGAAAGTGAATGGTACAATGTGTGTTACAGAGTTTGACACGTTGTTGGTGACCCTTTTAGAGCAGCTTGTGTTAGGAACTCTCTCTGCGCAGGAGCCTCAGCTTCAGTTCAGCAGATGAAATATGATTGTGATTGTGATTACCTTTGCACGTGCATGTTTTTCCGTAGTTAGCCCCTCTCAGGGGAACTGATTGTGTTAAGAAATATATATTTATGTATATAATATATATATGCATGTGTGTGTATTTATGTATTTATATATATATATATATATATATTATATATAGTATATATATATATATATATATATGATATATATATATATATAATAAAGAGAGAGAGAGAGAGAGAGAGAGAGCGAGAGAGAGAGATAGAGAGACGAGAGAGAGAGAGAGAGAGAGAGAGAGAGAGAGAGAAACGTGAACAGTAAAGAAATGAAGCGACAGTCACTATTTTATATTTCTCAGGTCATCTTTATTAATATCTCGCCTGGACACAAATCATTTCACATAAAAAGAGCTTTATCTAGGGAACGATTGTTTTGGATAGGAGACACTCATTAATCACCTGAAATTGCCAAGGGGATTCCTGTTATTCCCTCTTTTAAAATGTCACCAGAACTGATGAAACGTCGGGTCCCTCTGTTTTTTTTTTTTTTTTTTTTTTCTTAAATAATCAAAGATTATACCAGAGCATAGTGCTTTTTCTCAGGCTACATTTATTTGGTACGATCGTGTGTCTAACGTTCATGTTGTCATAGTATTCGTGATGCGATATATATGAGAGAGAGAGAGAGAGAGAGAGAGAGAGAGAGATAGATAGAGAGAGAGAGAGTAGAGAGAGAGAGAGAGAGACGAGAGAGAGAGAGAGAGAGAGAGAGAGAGAGAAAGGGTGCGTCTGAAAAAATCTCGTATGCTATGACTTGGGTGACATATGTTCACATGGAACATGAAATTGGTGTAACGTATGGCGGATAAACGAAGTATGGCGACCTAACAGTGTTTTGTTTATTGCCTTAGTCTTGTGTAATTTTGCTTAAAATGTTTAGACGCAAATACTTAGTTGTAATCATCAGATCATGAAAGGAAGCTTATTTTTTAAAAGTATTTTTAATACTAAAACATCTAGAATTTTAATCAACGACTGTCTACTTTACTTGGAAACTGATTTGATTTCTCTTCTCTTGTAGGATAATAGGGTGGTAGTAGTAGTAGTAGTAGTAGTAGTGATGATAAAAAAACTTTCCACAATATTGATTTAAGTATGTTCCTCCTTGTACTGATGTGATTTTCAATAACCAAAAACTCGTTCCCAGAGAAGAACAAAGAGAGAGAGAGAGAGAGAGAGAGAGAGAGAGAGAGAGAGAGAGAGAGAGAGAGAGAGAGAGAGAAAGCAATCAGATGGTACAGATTTATGAGGATGTAAAATGTGTTATCTCGCAAAAGGAAATTTTATGATACTTCAGTACTCAACCATGTTTGAGCTCTGGGGCGCCATTTCTCAACTTCACAGATCAAACTTAGCTTTCGTTATTTGTTTGTTCTCTCTCTCTCTCTCTCTCTCTATCTCTCTCTCTCTCTCTCTCTCTCTCTCTCACACACACACACACACACACACACACACACACACACACAGATAATGGGATATATGAAGAGGCAGTTCAAATACAGAAACAAGGAAACAGTGCTGCAGCTCTACACAATCAAGACCTCATCTTGGATATGCAGTACAGTTTTGGTCACCAACACTAAGAAAGGACATAAATAGATTAGACGGGGTACAAGTAAGAGCCACAAAGTTGATCCCATCCATCAGGCAAAAAGGTTACCAAAGACGAATAGAGAGCCTGAACATGTATGGCTTAGAAACACGACGGTTGAGAAGACAACTAATAGAAACATTCAAAATACTGAAAGGCATAACAAAAGTAGACAGTAACCTATTTACGTTAAACGAAAACCAGACAAAAAATAATGGATGGAAACTAGAACTGAAGAGATACAACATATCTCATTGAGGGAACTTCTTTACATACAAGATATGTGACACATGGAATAAACTGCCACCAGAAGTTGTAAACAGCGACAGTGTGGAAGAGTTTAAAATAAAGCTAGACCAAATCATTAGGACACTGTGAATTATCAGTGAAACTTGCTCCTAGAGGTAAGTGAGCACACGATATCTCCTCGGATGGACTAACAAGTCTGAGACATCCTAATCCTTGTAAATATCTCTCTCTCTCTCTCTCTCTCTCTCTCTCTCTCTAACTGGAGAATGAAGTTTACACCACTGTATGCTTAAAGAAATTAACAGTAAATTGAGGTGAATTCTTTTAAGTTTTAGAAAATACCCCTTGCTATTTGTAACCTCTACTGTGGCCAGATAATGTTATTATTGTTGGCGTCCTTTTTTCAAAGTTTTTAATGTTGTTGCTGTTGTTCTGGTACTTGTTTTTGTTGTTATTATTAGGATATCTTTCGTTGATTACCGCTTCAATTTAATGGATTTTATTATCAAAATTCAGGACTTTGGTAAGAAAATTGGATTAAATATGTAAATTTTAGCGATGGCTATTTCAAGAAAGGAATTTTTCATTTTTTGTTTTAGAGGAAATGATATTGTAATAATAATAAAAAAATTTGCGCAAGTAATAGAAAAAATAGTCTAATAAGAATGAACCCGGGGCCAAGGAAAACCCATAAAGGAAGAAAAATAAAAGAATGAATCCCTTTATTAACTGAATGTTATAGTAGCATGCTGTTTTTTTAGCCAGCTGTGTTTTTCATAATAGTATTTGTATATCATAAAAAAATAAACAGTACTTCATTACTAATAAAATTATTTTGTGTTGAATTTGACCGTTCAGGACGACTTAACAGCTGAATTTCTACAAAGTGAGAGATGACTGACTCATTTGATGAAATGGAATATTATTTATTGTTAGATGATCAAGTTCAACTTGTAACATATAATTACAAATAAATACTCTAATTTTCTGCACATGCGAATTTCTAATTTACAAGATTTAGAGAAAAATAATTTCATAACATGTTTACTGAAATAATCATTTTCATAGGATGACACTCTTGCTTTTGAACATCATTAAGTCTTTTGCAAACGTTTCAGTATTTTGAAATTATCATACAAACTTTTCTAGTCTGTATTGAAAGGGATTTATAAATATTAATGATCTGCAAACTCGTAATTTTGAAAATATTAAATACTTATGAACGGGATATAGTTTTATTATTAATTTTCCTTTCAAATCGTTCAAGTGTCTTCCCTTTAATATTTCGAATGGTTTTTGCTTTTGTAAAGCACATCTCGCTCATACGT
>NC_061092.1:36348384-36358384 GCF_015104395.2 Macrobrachium nipponense | reverse complement strand
GAAGTTTAGAAACATGAAAGTAGAGATAAAAACGAGAGCACTAAAATGGGGAAACCACATTAAGACTCGAAGCATGCTTCGTCAAACAAAACATCGTTTGTCCATCTGGACATAAAAGCAATCCATTGTGGTTATAAAATGTAGATGATTCGCTCTGTTTTCAATCACAATCGGTAATCCAATTTGCCGGCGCCATGTAGCAATGTTGTTCGAAGTATCGGACCCTAGATCGAAGCTTCGCTCCGGGTGTTCGTAAACTCCATTGGTGGCCACAATAAACTAGGTCCTGTAAGATTACCTTCCGCCCAGCGGCGAATGCCAACATGCCATTTCGACCAAGTCAACGAAGTTTCGGAGTAATTGATAACTGTGGTCCAAGTAGCGAAGGACTCCAATAGGTCGAATGGGAACTCTCTCCGCAGGTGGTGTTTCGGGTACTATTGGGTATTAATGGGGGAGGTTTGTTGGACCCCACATGGATGTGGGAAACCTCAATTACTAGGAGGGTAAATGCTTTCCAGAACTCCGGTGAACAGCGCAATTGGATTTGTTATTCAGGTGTGTCTGGAGTCGTTGTATCGACTTCGATAATTTCGCTCTGGATTAGACCTCAGTATTGGTTGGCCTTGAGGTTCAGGCGTGGATCCAAGTGGGGAAATTCCCTATTGCTGTAGTACTCTCTCTTAAGTGGGCTTTGAAGGTATGACGAAATTAGAGTAGGGAAGATGAATTTGCACATTGTACATCAGTTTAATCGTTGTGTGTAAATTTTTATATTCAAAAATTTTAGTCAAAGTAAATTTACAAAATACAAGAAATATGCATATTTTTAACACGTCAAATCTTTGAGTATGTCGGAATATACTATGTATTAGAATATGAAAAAAATCAATTACAAAATAATTATCAAATAATATGGATGTATATAAGATTAAATTATGAGTTGAAATAAGAAAGCAATTACAAATAAATGTCTTTTTTAAGGTTATACCGAAACAAAAAGTATATTCTAATCAATTAGACAAAAGAGAAATGAACATGTAGGAAGTGCAATGTAAAACTTGAGCATTGCAGATTCCTTAATTAACAATGAAATAAAGAGCCCTAAGATTACATTCTCCACTTTCATGAAATAAAACAACGAATTCAAAACTCTATAGCTTTTCCACTAAGAAACACATTTACCTATTCCTAATATTTGGAATGTTCGCAGTCAGTGCGCTAAGTCTAGTTCAGCCCTAACTAAACATTTGAGGATGCGGGTGAATAATGATATGTACACATTTTTTTTTTTATTTAAGTAAGGTGCATTACGCTGCTTCCAAAACAATTCTCTTGGATTTCATACTCCATCGGTTCAAGATTCGAACTTTGATAAGATAATGTTGGTTTTCATGTACAGGGTACTGCTCTGACTAAATTATGAATGGCTTTGGTTATTTGTTCATGCTTGTAGTGGGAGTGTGTGTGTGTTTGTGTTACGTGTGTGTATGTCCCTAAACACATATACACACACACCACACACACACACACACACACACATATATATATATATATATATATATATACATATATATATATGTATGTATGTGTATGTATATGTATGTGTGTGTGTATATCATGGTGACCGTGTACATCGCTCTTCCAGTTTTATCACTTCATAAAACAACAAATTGATAAAACTTGTAGTTTTTTTGTTTTTTTTTACCTCATTCATTTGGTCATTATAGTTTCATTTTTTTTCAGCGTGGGAAGCCTTTGTTTTGTACCCATCAGTAATCTAACGAATTGAAAGCCCTTAGCTGTTTGTAGCTTTCCTTTGTGTTGGTTATTGTTGGCAATATTGAATTTTTTTCAGCGCAATGACCTCTTTTTGTTACGAAGCGTCTGATCGACAAATACATCACAGTCATTTGCGAAAACTTGACAAATTATGTCATGGTTTCGTTTTGTCTCGTTATATTTTTATCCGCAGTGCCCTTTGTTTTCATGTGATCAGCAAACAAATATACGTAGCCACAGTCCTTTAGATAAAATAATTTCTTTCAATTAAAACTGGGCTGTAAAGCAAAATGTTATTGAAGAATGTTTTAATGCGTTTAATTAGTTTCATTTTGTTATCCATATAATATACAAGAAAAGTATATATTGACCGAGTGGATGTGTCATCTCTTTTATAAAGTTTTTTTTTTTTTCCTTATGTTCCAAATTTATTGGCGTCGCTAATGACTATATTAGTTGTTGAGACGCTAAATTTATTAACTGCGTTTATAACAATATCAGTTCTTGTGACGCAAGTTCCCAGAACTTATCAGTTCAGTTTCCTTGGATTCCAGCCTGAGGCTCATAATTCATTTCAAGAAACGAACTAGCACTTTAATCCTTTCTCTTCTTCTAAACCCTCAGATGCGGCAGCTGCGGGCGCTAAGACAGGGGAACTCTACTTTAGCCAACGCCCCAATTGCCAATAATTTTCGACCGATTCAAACTGCCCACCACAGGACCATACGCACCAATATACACTTTACTCACAATAAGCAGGTAAGTCCTTTCGCTCGGTTTGTTTAGCTTCGGTAGGTGGCTTTTCCCCTATATTTTTTGGTGGTTTTTTGGGGGGCTGTGGGATTTCTGACGTTTAGAATTTTGCTCCCCTTTCGTCTTTTTATCTATAACCTATATTTTCCTCTACATTGTTCTTAATTTGTATTTTTGTGCTTTCTTTGTGATAGTGTTGTGGTTATAATACAGGATATTCATTGTTCATTATTAACACTCTTTATTGATAAATGTTTTCCATGCTCCTCTTTGCACATACTACTTAATCCAAGTGCACTGAGTATGAAACAATGGTTTAAGATTTATTCACATAATTATTTTTAAAAAAAACGATTAACCGTATGTGAGGAAAATCGGAAAACCCCCAAAAAAGTATCTCTGTTTGTGTGCAAGATATTTCCTCACATAATTATTTGAAAAATCGATAAACCTTACAAAAAAAAAAAAAAAAAAAAAAAAAAAATTGAAAATACACAAACAAAATGCTCTCTCTCTCTCTCTCTCTCTCTCTCTCTCTCTCTCTCTCTCTCTCTCTCTCTCTCTCTCTCTCTTCTTCTTCTTCTTCAAACCTCCTCCAGTAGCACCGCAATCGCATGCGTTTTGCAAATATCCCTTTTTACCTGGGTTCCTTCGTACTCGCATTTCCCTTATTTTTTCCGCGCGTGCAATGTCGTGTCCGACCTTTGACAATGACTTATTTTCCTTCTTTTTCCTGTCTCTCCATCCGGGCATTCCGTTCCTCTCACGCGCCATTACCCCACACTCTTTCACTTGGCCGTGGCAGCTTCAGATAAGACAATTTGTTGGTCGGAAGACAAACTTGCTACAACGCCAGACTTTGGGACTGTTTGTATTGACGTGAGGGAAAAAAGTAAAAAGAAAAAAAAGAGAGAGAGAAGGAAAATCTAAGAAAAGAAAGACAGAAAAAAAAGAAGTCAAAATGGGAAAAGAAAGGAAAAAAGTTAGTGCACGTTCCAGAATGGTATAACTTTTGAGATGTTATTGTACTTCACCCGAGCTATCATTATGAGATTTTTTTTCTGGCGGTGGCGTAGTTTCTTCTTAAAGAAAGTTTATGTAACGGTCATTTAGGTTTTTTCTTTATCTCGTCTGCATGTTCTCAGATGGTGCTCGAGTATGTTGTTATTGATAAGTCCTTCAAATAATTTTGATTGTGTATATATGGTTTTGATATGATTTCAATTTTTATCGTGTGTTGTATATTATACAAAAAATCTTATTTCTTATATCGAAATCGTGGTGTCTATGTTTCCTGTATTCAACCCCTCAAGGTACATGAATGTTTCAGATAAGAAAGGAAATACAGGCAGGCTACTTAGCTCCAACCCTTTGCATCTTTTATCCACGGAATGCCATTATTTCCTGGTAGGTGATGACCTCCTTCCTCTAAACACAAATAGATTTCGCTCGACAAGATAAAAAAGAAAGCAGAAAAACGAAACAAAAGTTAAGGGAGTTTCCCTCGAGTCACAGACATGTTTTAGTGACTTGCCTTTCGGACTTTGGCAAAGTCAGTTGCAGATTCTTATTTTTATTTCAAGTGACAGAGACGGGAATGAATGCCTAAGACAACTCTTGGAAGGGGACTCAGTTAAAAAGAGGTGGTTAAATAACCCAAAAAATGCAGAGGAAGGCAGAAAATTCTTCCAAGGGAAGGAAAGCCTCTCGTTCTTGGCTACTTCAGTAAGAACAGAGGGCTAAGGGAGGATGGAGCGCGGCTATTCATTCATTCATTCAGTTTGCAAACTGGGCAGAGTTTTCAGTCGTAGGTGGGATTTGCTTCTCGCTCAATTAACGGCATGATTGTGATAATTGTAATTAATCGTTTGAATGTAGTAAAATTGGGTATGGTTGATTGATTGCGTTATAAACGGCGGCCAGTAGTTTTATTCATGGCTGTGTTCATGAGATACGGGAGTGGCTACTGTCTATATATCTCCCATCATGCATACGTATACATAGTAAGTGTTATATCTATATCATAGTATGTATATATATATATATATATATATATATATATATATATATATATATATATATATATATATATACACAAGTATATGTTTTGCTCATATCACTACGCAAAGGTATAAATTTAATATGAATTTACTTTTTTCTCTTGGACAGATCACTTTATAAGGATAAACTTGAAGATTAATGTGCTGACCATAGTGTTTTACCTTGCTTTTGAATGCGGAATGAAGGCCCATGTTTCTGTGTAATATAGTTGATGCAGTCTCAGATATTAGAGTTGAATTTTGCAGATATTGTAAAATGGAGGAAAGTTGTTAATTATTTGCTGGCGTAAATGACGATCACGAAACTCTTGAATGTTGCAGATGACCTTAGTTAGATCTTTCCGTACCATTCTACGTTAACTTTCTGAATATGAAACATGAGTACAGACTCTACCTGGAATCAATTCATTTGGATAAAGATCCACAGGATTTCGGTAGTTTCACTGTGATAGGAGAGGGGGAAATATATTCTGCCAGTTGACCTCATCATCCTATTATATCAGGGTACTATGGATGATAATATGGAGCTGCAACGTGTTTTTTTATTTACATAAAAGTTTATAAATAAATGTAGTTATGGAAATTTATTTTCTTCTCAAATTGATTCTAGTTAGGCTATTGGTTTTTTTAAGGAAAAATATAATCAGGAACTTTCTTGATATATAAGTTCAAATTCTACAGTGTACATAACTTTTATGTTTCTGAAACTTATCATCTCGGCAGCAAAAATTAAACATATTTATTGAGCGATCTCACAGATATTTATTAATCAAGCGTACATTGATAATCAAGCAAAATATTTGCGCATATATGCAGATAAACATATACTGGTAAACATGTTTATGATCAAGCATAACTCATACGTAATTTCAATCTTTGGGTCTATATATATATATATATATATATATATATATATATATATATATATATATAAATATATAAATGGGTTAATACATATGGGTTATGTTTATGCTTTGGGATTCCTAGCCCCAAGGCTTATCTCATGGACGTTCAGGGAATTTATGGGCCAAGAGAATCTGGTATAACTTAGCGGTCACCCGTTCAAGCAGTGACTAGACCTAACAGATTCAGCTTCCTGATCAAACAAAAGCGATATACAGAAAGTGGTGCCTACACATACACACACACACACTTATTTATATATATATATGTGTGTGTGTATGCACAGACGCACGCATACACACACACACACACACACACATATATATATATATATATATATGTATATTATAATATATTATATATAATATATAATATATATATATATTGTGGGTGTGTGCTTATAATACAGACGAGTGCTTGCGTTTCTCATAACAGTAGAAAACAAGTTGCCCGCACACACAGTCGCACAACACAGCGGTAATTAAATGTTCCTCATCAAAGCAGTCAGATAAAAAAAAAAGGGAAAAGGGGGGTGGTTACCACCCCTCATCGGTGCCCTGTTTATCTCGTAAAAAGCAACCCGTCCATTTAATGATTTCAATTGCTTCACAATTGATGTTTATCACGTTCATTAAATGCGATTCATAACCCAATTAAAATGAAAATGGCAAATTCCCAAGTCTCTCTTTTTCCCATATGGGACTTTTCCCCGTCGGAATTGCACTTTTAGAAGTGCAATGAAAGGAAGAGCGATTGCAATTCAAGCCCTAAGTTGCCATCAAGAAATACGCTTTGTTGTCGTTTTTGTAAATGTATTGCCATACTTCATGTTCATTGCAGGTACTTGGAGTTTCTGATGGTCCTCGAAAGAGACATAGAATTACAAGCGGCGAGTTTGTGACATAAAATGTTGATACTAAACCTATTATCAGCTGGTCAATTGCCTGTCAACTTTGACGTTCCATGTTATTTCGGAAGTTATTCTCTTGGTTTTCTTGATCAATTATCAGAGGAAGCTTGCATCCCTATTCATTGCAGTTTAGATCTTTCAAGCTTTAAATTAATGACATACATTACCATTCCAAGTCACTATAGCGTTTGTGTTCATATTAATAATTGTATTTTGCTTGTAGGAAAGTCACATTAGAAGTTACTGGTATAAAGTTTTGGTTTTCTGTTTTCCTTCATAGTTTTATTTTGTTCTCTCTGTCTCTCTTTTTCTGGAGCGCCGGGATAAGAATACTTAAAGAGAGATATTTGGAGTACTTGTTATTATATCCATCTATGTGCTGGAACCTATGGAAGTGTGGATACCGTCATAAATAATTATTTATTTTTTTCCATGTGCTCGAATATTTAATTTATCAAGATGCCACCAATTTGAAATTCTATTAATATGTATGTGAGTTTATGGCCTATGTGAATGTTGCTGTATATGAGAGCAGCGGTACCTAGTGTGGTATGTATGGAACTGTGTATGTATATGTATATACCAGAAAAACGTGTAGGATCTTTGTTATTGTAATGCTAATTAATTAGACACTTTCATTTATGTTCTTTTAAGTATAATGATCCAAGGGATTATTTATTGTTAGCTGGGACGGTACATCATGTGAGTAAGGATTTTGAAAGTGATAAATTGATAATAAGATCCTATCAATAATTTTCATCAACGTGTATTTCATGGTTGCTCTATGGTATGTATATCATAAAATCCACGTAAGAAGGCGAGTGAAAACCGGGACGACTTGGAACAAGTACTTTTGTAGTTTGTTCAACATTTTCAACTTGAAAATGTAGAACAAACTTCGATAGTACGTGTTCTAAGTCCCGGTTTTTATTTGCCTTCGTACGTGGATTTTATGATATTCTCAAGCACGTGCTACGTTAAATATATATGTGTGTGTAAATATATATTGTTGGTGTGTGTGTGTGTGTGTGTGTGGGTGGGTGGTTTGGTGTGTATGTGTGTTTGATAATGGATGCACGCTGGCATGTATGTCAGTCAACTGCACTAATATTCCGAAAATGTTTGGCGAAGTTTTCAGTGACAGGTGAAAAGTTAACAGTAAAATTGGTTGTCTGGAATCAATCTTCGCAAAAATCGTTTTTCTCAGTTGTCGGGAATCAAATTTTCATCCCCCACATCTGCTATTCTGATTCACTTCTCTGCTGATTTGCCAACTCTTAAAAGAACTTTTGTGCACCTCTACTTCAGCAGTCACATACTTTTACCCTTCCTTTTTTGTTTCTATTTTTTTCAAACGAAGTTTACTAACGCATCCTTGAATATACTGTAGATCATCCCCATAATACAAGACTGCCTTTTGCACGTTCACTGAGAGTTTTTATTTTTTTATTTTATTTATTTATTTATTTTACATCCAGCAGTTCCCCTTTCCTTATTCAGTTTGCCTTAGCTGACGATAAATATCATCAGGCGATGCCTCTAAAATCTATGATGGATTTGAGCAGCCGATATCAAGTAGTTTCAGTAATGTTGGCTACAGATTTTTAATTGCAGTTCCTAAACAACAGATTATTGTTTTTAACAGGTAAAACTTTTCATTCGGTATAAATATCGTCATAAGCTTATTCAGGGTTTGCTATTTTCTAGTTATTGCTTCTGCCCTTAAATACGATACTGGTGGTCCCAGAAGAAGCAAGGTATTGACGCCATGCAGGTTGATATTTCAGTGCCCAAAAAGTTTACAAAACTGGTATACAAGTATAGCACACCTTACCCGCTGTACGTTTCCATTGGGTTGCAGTTAAGTGTGTTCACATGTGTACATACATATATGAATATTTACCTCCATTGCTTTATTTTCCCCGGAAACATATTCATGCTCTTACAAATATATCTATGTTGATAGTTAATACCTTATACTACTTGGAAATTATTGCATTTCCATAATTAGGGCGGAAAAATAACTACTCCAATATGCAAGGGAAGTGGACACTGCTAATCCATGTTACCGAAGGATTATACTCGTAACGAAGAATCCTCTCTAAGCAAAGTGAATCTAAATAATGAAGCAAATGCCTCAAAGGAAACTAGGGGATATTATATTATCATTCATAATAACTAGATAATTGCACAGTTCGTTAGAGGATATCCAAGTATATATCTTACACATAAAAGAAATAACATAGCGATAAAGACGTAACTCTCACAAATACTGTAAGTGAACATATTACTCTTGGAAAGAGAATAGTGTGAGGAAATGCATCACTTGAAAAGAAAGTACTATGTGTAAATAGAGGATAATTGAAAAAGCAAATAATATACATCCCTTAAAAATCATTTGGTTTCAGGAAAAGAATAGCATGAATAAATAGCATGAATAAATAAGCAGACGTCGCTCTTGAAAGAGGGCGTTGTGCAATATCACTCCAATTACCAATTTTCCATTGGCAGGTGATCATAGGTTTAATAATTATGGTAATGAGTTAATTTTCAACAACGTTCTCATAATCAAAAAGCATTCGTAATAAGGGCTTCGATGATCCATTAACACCCTATGGCATGATACTGCATATCTATTCCATTTATTTGGAATAATGTATTTTTTACAAGAGTTGAGCCTTTGGCTCCATGAAAACAAAAAAAAATGGGCAGTGAACTCAAAAGCGGCTGGGCCAAAGGATGCAGTAGTTCAACCTATCAAGTTGATTTATGAAATTTAGGCTGTCCACTTAAGCACTGGCATTCAGGGATCAAGACAGTGAAATGAGGGAGTTTGAGTGGTTGAACAGCAAGATAAAACAGACCCAGAAAATAAATGAGATGAAGTACAAGGATATAAAGGTGAACCCTGGATAAAACCCCACAAGACTATATATATATATATATATATATATATATATATATATATATATATATATATATATATATATATATATATATATATATTATATATATATATATATAAAAAGTTAAAATGTATTAGTTTTGATGGCAAACGGGCCATTTAGAAAGGTGATTATGACATTATTTGTTTAATAATTTCGCCTAAGCTATTTACATTATCAGCTTCAGCCCTTATTAAAGAAACTTAAGTATCACCAACTGACCCTTTGTGATATTTATTATAATAATGTTTTCCGTTAAACTTGGTATAAAATATGTATGAATATTTCGATACTTGAATGGCAGCTCTTTCCCTTTTTTTTCTTTTTGTCAATTCAGGCGTTTGTATGTCAATCATTAATTATCCATGTTTCACTAATGATCTCTCTCTCTCTCTCTCTCTCTCTCTCGCTCTCTCTCTCCTCTCCTCTCGTCACACACGCGTCGTCTCTCTCTCTATCTCTCTCTCTTCATCATTACGCCTATATAAGTTTCAAAACGAAATTTGCGTATGACACACACACAAAATATATATATATATATATATATATATTATATATATATGTGCGTGTGTGTGTGTGTGTGTGTGTGTGTATGCATATGTATATATGTATATGTATAATATATATATATATATATATATATATGC
>NC_061092.1:36335884-36343384 GCF_015104395.2 Macrobrachium nipponense | reverse complement strand
TGCATTCGATATTTGCCCAGTTCTCACAGAATATTGGTGCTGTTTGAGACGTTGTGAAAGAGATTTACTGTTCTGTCCGAAATAGACTTTATCACACTTTTTGTAAGGAATTTCTTATATGCAGCTTGAAAGATCTTTAGGAGAATTTTTTATTACTAAACTCTTGACATTAATATTACTGAAAACAACATTCATGTTAAAAAGCTTTAAAATTTTAGGAATATCTAAAAACCTTTCATCATGGCATAATTTTAGAATGTAACGCCTACTAAATTCAAGTTTGTCATTAGTTGAATTAAATATTTTTTTAGCTCTTTTCCATGCCACATCTACAAAAGTCCTTGGGTGATTAAGTTTCAATGCAATATCATAAATAGTTTTAATCTCAGCGTCAATAAACTGCAGGCTACAGACACGTAAAGCCCTTAGGAACATCCCAGAAAAAACAGAGAATTTAACATTTTGATGGTGATTGGAGTAGTAATGAAAAAAGAGGCAATGTTAGTTGATTTCTGAAAGACTGAAAAGGTGAAATTTCTATCATTTCTATGGACAGTTACATCAAGAAAATTCAAATTACAATTTCTTTCTTCCTCTACGGTAAATTTTATAGAAGGGACTAAATTATTGAGATTATTAAATAATTCCTGGAGATTTGCGTGAACTGGCCAAATACAGAAAATATCATCCACATACCTAAACCATATAACTTTTTGGGGCAAAATTCTTGGTAAGAGTTTTGTCTCAAAAAATTCCATGTAAATATTGCTAATGACAGGAGATAAGGGATTACCCATAGCCATGCCAAACTTATGTACAAAAAATTCCCCATTAAAACAAAATTTACTATCTTTGATACATAACCTTATGAGACTAATGAGGTTTGCTAAAGTTAAGGGAATGTCATGACATTCTAATTCATCCACCAAATATTCAATTAAATCATCTACAGGCACTTTTGTAAATAGAGACGACATCAAAACTAACCATATTAAAATCAAAATTCAAATTTAAACTATTCAATTTGTTTATAAAATCAATATTGTTTTTAACATTCGTGTTAGAAATGTGTCCTACCAAAGGTGTAAGAATTTTTACAAGCCATTTAGATAAATTATACGTAACTGAGCCCACTGGACTAATGATTGGTCTGATAGGGTTATTAATTTTATGTGTTTTGACTAAATCATACATATAAGGTAGGGAGGGGCAATGCGTTGTAAACTGTTTAATTAAATGGTCCAAGCCCTTCAAAATGGATTTAATTTGTTTATTAAAATGGGAGTTCACTGTCTGTGTAGGATCAGACCTCAGTTTTATATAAGTATCAGTATCATTTAGCAATGTCATTATTTTACTTACATAGTCACTTTTATTCATTATTACCACTACATTAGATTTATCTGCTTTTGTCACTTTCACTGTTTCGTCTTCTTTAATTTTCTTACAAGCCTGGAAAAATCTCACGGGTACATTAGGGAGAGAAGGTTTACTCATAGCACCATACACAATACCTTTACAAATATTAATATCATTGGGACATAGGTTTTGATTAAATTTTTCCAAATAACAAAAGGATTTTGAAATGTCGACACAGTCCAGGTTACCATTAGATACACCAAAGCTTAACCCATATCCCAAAGCCACTGTCGTAGCACTATCCACTGCTTTGTCTGATAAATTAATCATGAAGTCCACGTTGGCATGCTTAGTCCAGTCACTTTCAGCAATAAGATTCTTCAGTTTGACTTGAGGCTTCCTTTCAAGACAGTTGCAGCACTTTCTCAATTTTCCGTAGCAATAATCCAGCATCCGATTCTTCCAATCGACAGGAACCGTCTGATTAAAGCCATACCGTCTGCTTCTAAGGGTACGAAACGCATCATATATATATATATATATATATATATATATATATATATATTATATATATATATATATATATATATATATATATATATATATATATAGGTATATCTCTTACGAGATAACTTCTCGTATTTTCATATTTGGTAAGCGTTTAGCCAAGAACAGAGGCTAACTAAATATGAAAATACGAAAAGTTATCTCGTAAGAGTGGTGGCAGCGTACGTGGACCGTTTTTGTGCCTTTTTTAGATTAATAACAACTTAAAAAATGCTGTTTCCAGAGAGATTGATTATTAAAGGGGTTAGGATGTCGTTAATAAGCGTCGGACATAAGAATTATAGAGTCGTAGGTATGGTACTGAGCAAGAGAAATTGGACTAGGGACATCAAATTCGCCCGTCGCGAGGTGCCCGCTGAGACAAGGACTCAGTCTGGTTTGTGTGTGAAAGATCATCGAGTGCTTTCTCGCCGAGCGCGGTTGTGCCGGCGAGATTCGCTTGCTTGTAACTGCACAGATTCCGGGTTTTCTTTCATTGTTACGGTGTGTTTTTTTTTTTAGGCCTGGGGGTGGAGGTGGAGTTTGAATCATTTTGTGAGTTATGGGATTGGTTTGGAATACCACCTTTATTTCCCATAGGAGTAGAAAGTGATGTGTTTCTTTATTGACACATATTAAAAGAGACACATCCGTCTTTGTTTTGATGCATACGTGTGTGTATGAATGGTTTTCATACATGCGAAACTGTTGCTTGAATTGCATTCTTTACCTGGAGATAGAGCGCCCACTTGTTCTTATGCAGTCAGCGTAATTTCTGCTGAACCGACCCAGAGGGGTATTGCAAGGGGAGGGCGAGTGGTGGTCTGCCTCGGAGGGGGGTACTCATACACTATTCAGGGGGGGTGTTCTATCTCTCAGAGGAGGGTGAAACTTTTTTTTTTTTTTTTTTTAGTGGGAGGTGAATTTCTTCTTTTTTTTCTTTGTGTCAGGGTATTGGGGGGTGAGTTTGGCCTTGGATAAGGAATTTTCAATGCCAGGAAATCAGCTGATAACGACTGGTTGATGATGTGAGATGCCCGTACGGTTTTTTTTAGAAAGATTTTTTTCTTTCTCTTGAGTGAAGAGAAATGGAAATGAAATTCATATGGATGTGGTGTAAGTTTTCCTTATGCTTTGGAGAATGCTTTTACGCAATGTTAGAGAGACTTATTATTAATGGGGACACAGAGATTATTATTTTTTTAATGGGGATTTGATTGGTGTTGGGGAGATTACTTTAAAATGGTGCTGACTGGTGTTATCAATTGGTGATGCCCGGTGTTGCTGAGTGGTGTTGTATCTGATGATACTGGAGAGTGCTGAGTGGTGTTGAGTTTTGGTGTGGCAATTATGATGAATACTGGGGAATGGCAATATTAATGCCCTTACTGGAGATATTTAAGGAGACTAACTATGGAGAATTATTATTATTTTCATTACTTGAGATATTTTACGGGAGAGTTACTTAAGTAGAATTATCATTACTTGAGATATTTTTGGGGATTCTGTTGGAGTCATGGTGTTAATAATTTTTGGGAGATGTGCCAATGGTTTTATGGATGATGATATAAATTTTTGGTGGATTTTGGTGAATTTGATGATAGCAATTTTGATGATACTAGCGAGTACTGATAGTTGATGATTCTGATACTTAATACTGGTGAATGGGCAAGAACTATTTTTGCTAATATTGAGGAGTACTGATATTTACTAATATCTGATGATAATTCTGATATCTGGTGATACTTCTGATCCTGATAGTTCTGATATTGGTGTTATTTTTTTTTATACTAACATGGGTGTTGTAATGCTATCAAGGGTGGTGATTTTTTTTTTTTTAATTTGGGAGGAACTAACGACACATTTTTTGTTTTTCTTTTTATGTGAGTTCAGCAGATAATTGCTTGAAGTCTACGTGAGTCACAGATGTTACAGGTGCTAAGGGAAAAGTTATCAGTACCATTAGTTTTTCTTTTTTCCTTTTTGGATGTTAGCCATCGCTGACGTAAGTTTTTTTATCATGGGCGAGTTTCAATTTATTTTTCTCTCAGAGCAGTTTGTGTGATTTTTTTAATATCTCAGTTCGTGACTTAGAGTCATTGTTCGGGAATGTGTTTATAATTTCAGCTGTTTGATGCTGCAGAGAAATTTATGGGAGAATTTTTGCATTTTTTTGAATGCATATGAAATGGCACTACATTTTTTTTCTGGATATTTGCGTTTCAGAAATTGTGGGTTTCTTGCAAAATACCTTTGTTGTATTTGTGACAACTTTGCCAGAGATAGGAAACTTGGTTAAGTTTCTAGTGGTCTATGTCGTAGTGCATATAGAGAAGTCTTTGAATTTGGAGTTCTGTTATAATGAGTTGTGGCACATTGGTGATTTTTTCTAGTTCTTAGCAGTTATGCTAAACAGAGAGTTTATAGTTTTTTACTATAACATTGAGTTATTTTCCCGGCGAATTGGGGATATAATATTTTGGCTATTTGATGTTTTTATTTTTTGGAAATATTCCACAGTTTAGGCCTATGGTGGTGAGAGCTATGTTTAGTTCAATTATTTTGCAGCCATTTTTATTGCAAATGGAGACACCTTTGTGAGGAGACATGGGGCAATATTTTGAGTGGGTCAGGAGACATGGGGCAATATTTTGAGTGGGTCAGCTAGATGCTTTGAGTGCATTCTTTTTGGAGATAGAGTTACATTCTTGATTATCCTGCTTGGAGATTTAATATTTTTTGGAGATTTGTTTTATTCCACATGGAGTTATTGGTGAAATAGAGGTAAGTATTCTTTTATTTGCCGAAATAGAGGTGAATATTTTTTATTGCTGGAGTGGTGGTTTTATTAACACGTGGTTATTGGTGAAATAAGAGGGAATATGGTGGTGTGGTTATTAATTAAATGGAGGAAATATTTTTATCACCGGAGTGGTATTATTATTAATATGATGATATATATGTGGGTGGCATTAATCTTTGGGGGTGACATTTTTTTGTGGTTATGATTTTTTTTTTCTGGAGTTTTTCGAGCCAAGAGAAGGGTTCTGTGGTTCTTTTTGGTTTTGTAACTAATTGGAGGCGAGTGGCATTACTGCATTGTGGTTTTATGGAGATGTTATTTTTGGAGGCATATAAATTGCTGAATTATGAGTTTACCGTAGTTTTTATCCTGAATAGGTGATAATTTTTTTTATATAATTGGGCAGTCATTTGGGTGAGTTATGTCTTTGAGACAATTTTTGAGCACCTTAGTCATATCCTGGAGATAATTTTGTGAAATGTGCTTACTTGGTGTCAGTATAGAACCTTTTTTTGAGTATCATGAGTTTCTGAAGTTGGAAGTCTGACTAGACATTTTTATGTGGCAGTCCGAGCACCTGATGTGTTCGCAGGAGGATTTTTGCTGAAAATGCTGTGATGAGTCCGGTGTGAAGCTTTTTTTTTTATTGTTGGAGAATTGAGTTGGAGAACTTAATATTTTTTTCTTTGCGGGGTTATGACAATGACTTATGATTTAGCAATCCTTGGTGTTCCTTCACGAGTTGAAGTTAGAAATTAGTTCGGTGGTCATGTTAGATGGAGTTAATTGTGAGACGTTCAGTTAGTATTTTTGAGAATTTTTGACGTCATTATTTGACAGAAGTATGTTTGGGGTTAATTCTTTTTTGATTGACCGATGACGTGACTGACATACTCAAATACACCATAATCGTCGTTCCCTGACGCTAGCAAGACGCCCACCAGGCATTGCAGAGATGTTGCCGTTGTGTGCCTACTTTAAGAGAGTTTCTACAAGTCTACAGAGTTCTACAGCGCTTTTGGGTCTACAGAAGCCGTTGAATGTTTTCCACTGGGAGACCTTTCGCCTTCCTACAGCGTGTTTCTACGAGTCTGTGCAGGCAGTTGCAGACAAAGAGGGAGATTCAAGATGGAGAAAAAGTATATACACCCAATTGTGTTTGGAGATGAAGCGTGATAGATATTACGTTATGCTGCCAGAGACATGCAGTTATTACTATATTTTGTGTTTAATGAGCCGGCCAATGTATTTTTTTTTATATATATTGAGCTGTTTTATGTGGCCTGTAGCTAGGCTGGGTCTAGCCAGGATGGTGGCCGAGCTAATCTGTAAAAAGGGGGAATGTACAGATTCATCATTTTTAACTTCCCTGGAGACTGAGAGTTCGGGCGACAGCTTAAGAATGCTGATGACTCTTTTTTGGGTGGTGTGATGTTAAAGTTCCTTACCTAAGCATATCAGTGCCATGAGAGCTTGTCCAAGGTGCCTTTGAAAACTGGCTGCAACCAGTTACCTGGGGCGTAGATGAAGAGTGTGAATTCATGTGTACGTGTACGAGCTATGTCCGTTCTTAATGGCATGTATTAACCAGAACGGAGACAGTTACGAGGGAGAAAGGCAATATGCCGGGATAGCTCTACAATGTTTCTTTATTAAGTGCTTGAAGATTCCAGGCTGCAATGGGTAAGAGTTACTGTGCTTTAGCCAAAGATGTGGCTTAACTATGTTCTGATATTTTGTAAAGATGTTCTATTTCATTTAATCTTTTGACTTTGTCTTTACAATTGTGTGTACTTACTAGTGTGTTCTCCTGTTCTTTTAAACAGGCGGATCTAGTAAGGGAGACTGTGTCCTGTGTGGAGGGAACTATAATATTTTGGAGAGGAGATAATTGGTGTTTGACTATTACTGATTAAGACTATTATTTACCGCGGGTTATCTAAGTTACTTGAACTGTGTTATAATTCCATTGATTATCCTGTAAGCATCTGAATTATTCAATTAATACTTTGCATTGAATAAATGTCTATTTTTGTAGTTTTGACTCTTGATTTGGTGACCTTAGATGATGAAGGGGAAGATGGATGGAGAGAGAGAGAGAGAGAGAGAGAGAGAGAGAGAGAGAGAGAGAGAGAGAGAGGCTATTGCCTGTGTCTGAGAGAGAGAGAGAGAGAGAGAGAGAGAGAGAGAGAGAGAGAGAGAGAAAGTGTTACCAGACTTAGTTCGCCTTCCGCTTTGGCTTAACGCTTACCAAATATAAAAATACGAGAAGTTATCTCGTAAGATATATATTATATATATATATATATGTATATATATATATATCTATATGTATGTATGAATGTATATACGTATGATAATTTATCACATCACCATGATTCATATAAATTATTCGAGCTGCAAATGTCCTTTAATATCTAATTCGCCCTACCTCGGAATTGATATATTTTCATATATGTAACCGGGGGAAGGGGAATTTTTAGTTGATAATAATTTCGTCCTGTCCAGCGGACAGGACCGAAATCAGGACGACATTGACCTAAAAAATTCCCCTTCGGTTACATATACGAAAACATATCAGTTCCGAGGTAGAGCAAATTAGATATTAAAGGACATTTGTAGCTCGAATAATATATATATATATATATATATATATATATATATATATATATATATATATATACACATATATACATATATATATATATATATATATATATATACATATATACATATATATATATATATATATATATTATATATATATATATATATATATATGTACATACAGG
>NC_061092.1:36328384-36330884 GCF_015104395.2 Macrobrachium nipponense | reverse complement strand
GAGCCTAGACATCAAATGCACCGTTGATGTGAATCTACTATAGTAGCTCTGCGATGTTCGTTTTACTTTGGCAAGGAAAAGAGTTGTAAACTGCGTTAGCTTTATTTAGGAAGAACACCCGGTATAAGTTATAGAGTAACGACGTTGGTGAGTGAAAGAAGGCGCTTATACTCCGTGGAGTGTCCCATGATGAGAGGAATCATCGTTAGTATTGTTTTAGGCCACTTCAGCTCATGCTCTCCTGAGCACGTTCACAGCGAAAAAAAAGAGTAAGCTGTCTGTCCTGCCAGTCGGAGTGGAACACGGCCTAGCAGAATAATAATGACGTCGCCTGGAATATGAAAACTCCACGGAAGATAGGCGCCATATTTCACTTACCGCCGTAGTTACTCTGAATGTTACAGTGTATTCTTCTTAAATAAAACAACCCTAGTTTGCATCTCCTCTCCAAAGCATAAAGGACATAGCCGACTTATTGGCAATTTTCTATAAACCCTTAAAAGGCAATTATTAGAAAGAATAGAGTAAACTCTTAATATCATTATTTTAAATTTCTTGATAAGTGAGGTTACATTTAAATCCACTATATCTTGTGTCAAATTATTAGTATTATTATTGTGTTGTTGTAACTGGAGATTACGCTCGGCGATAATTTTTCTCAAAATATGCAAAAATGAATGCGCAGAAGTCACCTCCTACTACCAGTGGTAATGGCAGTCGAGTAGGCTTCCAAAAGCTCTCTGTAGAAATCTTAATATGTTAACCAGAATAATGACTGTAAGGTTAAAATTTACGTAATATTAATATCAATCGTGGTAATGTCAGCATTTCAGTATATGACTATGACAATAAATAATTGTTGACGAGCAAATTAAAGATTTTCAATGAAATATTTTGTCCTTTTTCATGCATGAACGTTTGTTCATATTTGAATTATCATTTTACTGCTTGATGGTTTCCCAGAGGTATGCATGAATAGGTATTGTGATATAAAGCACACATATGATATAAGTTTATTAATGAAAATCGAGGCCAACTTGTATACTTTGCTATAGTACAATGACCCTTTTATAATGCCGAATAAAATCCAGCGTTTCGTTAAGAGCCATTGACGAGCACTATCCTATTAATTTATTTGAAGGCATGCAAGCAACCACCCACAAGGGATAGGCCATCACTAAAATGCAATCGTACGAATAAACACTCACATCATAATGAAGCAATCACAGACAGACACTCACCTCGACCCTTACAAACCCCTCCATTATGGCTCAGACATCATAACTCCTATCAAGTTAATAGTCAGCACGATTGCAGGAGAACGGTGCAGAGAAATGGTCGGTAGACAGGCTCGTCCACTGTAAACTCCAGTCCCGTAATTGCAGGAAATTGGCCCAGTTGCCAAGTCGAAGTTGTACAAAATGTCAGCTTACTCCCCCCAATGCTGGAATTCGGGGAAGTAGCCTCCGAACCTACGTGTCCATGGTTGACAATTAGGCGACTATTGGAAATCGATAAAACTTGGTCAATGGATTTAGTTTTTTTCGATGTTCACCTTTTTATATCGGTACTTTTAGTACTTCTATTAGCAATATTATTTTCAGAGATTTCACGTTTTTGGAGCCTTGGAAAAGGGAATATGTTTAAATTTTTCCATACTATTATTATTATTGTTATTGCAAATATCATTACATTTTCTATCTACTTCAGAAGTACCAGATGTAAAATTTTTCTAGAAACTAGTTTAAGAAATGTCTACAATGATCACAGCAATATCCCTTGCACTGCTAGTTATTTTTCTAAGTTTCTTCATTGTACTTCATATCTAATTATTACTTTATTGCCCCCTCCATCATGCCTCCAAGATTTCTTTATCATGTTCCTGAAAAGTTACCCGTTTATTGTACGTATATATTACCTACCATCAAAGACACTTTAGATTTTCAAGCCTAAACTGTTCAGCAAATACTCTCTGTTATGTAATTGGAAATAACTTGAGGGAATGAAAATAATTAACAGGCACCATATATATATATATATATGCGTGTGTGTATGTGTGTGTATGTGTGTGTGTGCGTGTGTGTGTTTGTGTGTGTGTGTGTGTGTGTGTGGGTGGAATGATTGATGGGTAAAACCTGTCTGAAGTGTATGAAAGAGTTCCTTAGAAGGATTATGATAATCTTTGAAACTCATTTAGACAATTGATTAATAACCCTCTCAAAATTTTACACTCAAACTCATTAAACTTGAACGAAAATTCTCTCTCTCTCTCTCTCTCTCTCTCTCTCTCTCTCTCTCTCTCTCTCTCTCTCTCTCTCACGTCACTTTTACAGTGTTATGTTTTGCTTCCTTTGTGGTGGCATTTCAGTTTCTTAAACCCGTCACATTAGATTTCTGGTAATTAATGAAAAGATGAAAAATAGAATCTATTCTGTGAGAAACTTTTGGTTTACTGTATCTGGAAAGATGAAAGGTTCTAGGAATATAGATTAATTGAAGC
>NC_061092.1:36315884-36325884 GCF_015104395.2 Macrobrachium nipponense | reverse complement strand
TGTGTATTTTTGTTGGGATAAATAGACGTATTTATACTTTTGTATCGGCGTGTATGACTGCATGTCAATACGTAAGCATATTTATCATGGGTGCTTAATCATGTGTAACTGATATATTCCTGCATGAGAAGGCCATATACCTCGAATCAGAGTTCACATATGCCTATTTGTGCGAGTATTGTGTCTTCATAAACCGACTTAAGAGTGAAATCGCATGTGTTATCGGCGCTGCAGCTCGATGCGTTTTGTTTAGCCGTGCGCCGAATTACCTCTAATAAAAGAACCTTTCTTCATCATGCCTTTGTATGAATGAAAATAACTGATTTGCGGCATTAATTTCACAGAACGACGACGCTGCTTCAGAAATCTTACGCGAAAGGCAGATTTGTTGACAGTGTCCCACTTGCGTGGATGATGGCGTCCATATAGGTGCTCGTTCACCCAGAAAGGTCCAGCTGAGTAGCAGTCTAAGAGTAGGTCAAACAGACCAGTGTTTAACTTACGGAAAATTGATAGAGTTAAATGGAAGACTTAAATGGCAAAGGAACTTCGGAAGCCGTCCGTGTAACACGAAAATAACAGTATTAAGATGCGATTACACGCACGTCCTATTGACAGCGGGGCGTATAATTCTATAATTATATATATTTGATGGTTGAAAGGCAGACATTCCTCTGATTACAGACATAAAGATGGATTACACGCAGATCCCAGATTTTATATTTCTTTTAATCCTTCTTTTTTTGGCAAAATTTCGTTTCCTAATGAAATTTGCATGTCCGGATCACCGCTTCACTTGGAAAAGTTTACATTGAAATGGATCCGATCTTGCTTTCATTTGTTTGGATAATGTTTTGTTCGAGGAAGCTGATTTAGTATTGGTAATTTTTCATTATTTTTCGTTAGTAGGGGAAAGGGAAAATGAATGGATAAATAGACGCAAAAACCTCTGAAATGTTGGGGATGGGGCAGTTGAAGAAAACAAGTCATTTTTCATTGCGTGCATTTCGACAGTTTGAATCATGATTAATTCCGTAAGAGTTACAGGGAGAAGTTTTAGGAAATGCTTAATGCATTGCAAAGCAGTGCTATTCATTTCGGAAGATTTCGACCAAAGTGAGTCTTTTAGATTGCAGATTTACTGTTAACATGCTCCGTTCGGTATTATTTTTCTTCTCCAAATTTTGTTTCTTCATACAGCAATAACCTGATTAACTTTTCCTTATTTTCATTTTTATTCCTTTTGTCATATTAATTTTATCTGTTTCTGCACTGGGGCTGTAAATCGGACAATAGCATGATTTCCTGAATAAGTCAATGCCATGAGTTTTGGACGTCAGAAATGTAGCCTTTTAATCTAGCAGATGAGATTCTGTGCAGGTTCCCCAAACTGTTGTATGAATATTTGCCTTTAATTTGGCCGCGACGTTCTCATTGGAATGTTAAAGTTTTGCTTCAGTATTTTACTTGATTGTGTTTTGGAAGCGCTGTCACCATGAGGTGTAGTTATATAGATGTGAACTTCAGTATGCTATTATTAACTATCTTGACGAAGCTTCTTTTTAAAAAATGCTGCAATTTGTTATCCTAACACGCCAACGCAGAATGTTTTGTTTATATATAAACAGCATAACTGTAACCTTTTCTGTGACAACTATGCTTTCTTTGGCTTGATGTTAGAAAAATCATATGAGTTTGAAAGAAGATTTCATGTTGACTGGTGGATCGATTCATTAAACATGACTGGACCCATTACGATAAAAGTGAATAGACTTTTCCTGGATATACTCTCTTGATTCTTTTATTTGAATGAAAGTGTTTTTAACTTAGTTGTGAAATCAGAACAAATTTGCAAATTTTTTAACTTTTGCCTTACTTACAATACTGACGTTTATGAGACATCATTCTCACCAGCACTTTTAAATACTACAATGTACATGAGCATCATTTAGAAGTTAGTTCGTTCTGCTTAAGGAATCAATGTTTTTGTTGTTAGGCCAATCATTTATGATCGAGAAACTTACAAAAGACTGAATTCGATCAACAAAGTAATTTTAAAAACTCATCGCATCGTTTCTTTGAATGACTAAATTGTGGGCATAACTGAGGTGGCTGTTGTGGAGGTGTTTGCTCATGTGATAGACTCCTTTTTGAGCATCATTCGTGCTTACAATAGTGTACTCATACCGTAACTGAGCTCATTCAAAGCTTTTCAAAGTGGCTTAGTTCTTATTCCAAGCTTTGAAAAATTTCCGTCTTTGGCTTATATACTGTTTATTAACTTTACCAGTCTCACGTATTCAGGGATCTTTACTACAGCCGGTTGTTGAAATTAAATGTTAAACTCCGAATATTAATGTAAAATTCGTAAACTCATGAATACTGCTGGTCTGATGACAGCATACTTTACTTTCAAGGCATATTGCTTCAACTATATTTGTATTCCTTTAATTATAATTATTTAACGTGCTTCGTTACACAGAAGTAAGAGTCTATTTTACCTGATATCTATCTCATGGCATACTGTGGCCGAAAATGATTCGGTAGCAGCGTCTTTCTCGGTTCATAACAAAGATAAAAAATAGAATATTAGTGAGTCATTACATTATAGCCCGGGTAGAAGTAGTACTGACCACAGAACGTTAGATCAGCATCTTTACGTTGACGTGCACCGCCAGTTTCCTTTACCATAAAAAGTGGGGTATTGCTCCTGCTTCTGTGAAGGATATGGCTGCTTGTAATGTTAATGTAAGGTAATTTGTTCCTATGCCTAAATGTATATAGAATATTTCTTAGCTTGTTTACTGCTATATATTCTAATGTATATGTTCTGTATTTTTTCATACGAATTTAATAAAGCTGCATTTCATCTAGCATTTTTTTTAGTTCGGGTATGGTTATTCAAATAAATTAAAGCTATACTGGTCGTTTCATAAGAATGCATTAGGCTCTTGAAGAATGTAAAAGAAGTAGTAACATACGTCTGAAAACAGATCTAGTTGTTAACTCTTCCATGCCCTTTAACGTTTTATTTCCGGCGATGCAGTACAAGGAAATTGCGTGAGGAAAGGCAAGCTAAGAAAAAATATAAGGTAGAAAAAACATGAACGAAGATACATTTGAAAAGGCAGGTGCTGTGGACGTATTTTCCACATTGGGTATATTGTGGACTCAACACGTGTAAGATAAACCTTATAGACAGGCATCCGATTAGAAGTGGTTTCCTATCGAGTATGATAATTATAATAATAACAGTAATAAAACAAATAATAATAATAATAATAATAATCGCTATTATTATTATCATGATTATTATTATTATTATTATTATTATTATTATTATTATTATTATTATTATTATTATTATTATTATTATTATTATTATTATTATCATCATTTTAAGATCCATGCGTAACAAGATAAACATCTCTTGGTTTGACTTTGAATCCATTGTACAATCCGTTGCTGTCATAGTTTTGTGCAGTATTTTCCACTTCTTCCCTTTCCGTTATTGCGGCATCGATGGCTCGACTGCTTTTCAATAAAATGCGTTCCCTGTTCCTGAGGTACCAGTACCAGTTGCATTACCGTTATTGGATTAGCTGGAATGAGATTGGCCTTAAACCGACGTGAACGGCTTATGAACAATAAAGAGTAAATCACAAGGCTGCGTTGTCTGGATCGAGGTTATTTCAGAGGAAAGTAAGAAATGCGAGGAGCAAGTCAGTTTCTGCTCTGCTGTTCTCATATTCCATTCACAGAAGCTGTGGAGAATTGAATTGTAGTAATGTTGGCGAATGACGTTGATTGTTAATTTTTGGATTATTTCATTGTTTGAAAGAACAAACTTGGATTAGTAGGGCGACTGCTAATTTGGATTAATCTGGCTTTAGGCCAGCACTAGCCCTTGCCGGCAATGAAGTGACCTAAGCTTTTCAGTGAATGTCACAAAGTGAAGTGCTGGACACTCCACCCAACAGAGGTGTCTTCGAAACGGATTTTGATTAAACAAAGGGTAAAGAAAGTCTGAATAATGAATTGAATAAAATTTAAGCCGAATACATTTTAGTTATATTTATATATCTATTTTTAAAGTTACTTTTTTCATTTATATTTTTTTTTTATTTATCCGTTCATCTGGTTACATGAGAACTGCCTTTATATCATTTCAGTTTTCGTTTCCTTGGAATAGAAAGCTCGATACTTGAAACCATTGTCTTGTAACTGAAGCTTTAGATCGCAGTCAAGAGCTACACCACATTCAATGAAAAGCGTAAGATATGCGCTGTCTTTACCATTTCGTGGTGTTTGACATTCACGTTTCATTTATTTTCATTCACTTTTTTTTAAAGGCTCTGCATTGGTTAGCCAATAAATGCAATATGCTATTTTGACCTAAAATACATAGACGCCGAGACAGTACTAAACCAGCATGGTTTCGTAAACTTCTACCTGAGTGACAAATTATAAAGATCATCAAGAGAATCTTCAATTCTTGTATATCATTGTCTTTAAACAAGCCTAATTTTCTCCCTTCTCTCCTACAGGATGGACAGTGCCGAGTGTCGGATCCCAGACTAGTGTACAGAGGTTAGTAATTACTGTGGAATTCTGTCCAAGTGACAAATGTCTCGGTAAATTATCGATGCGGGAGATAATGAAGAATACTTTTCATTATCTTCTTAATGTAGCAATTGGTAGTTGAGATTTTATGTCATTTTCGCTGAATATTTATTTTAATGATTTTATTCATTTTTTTCTTAATACTTATTTTGAATAATGATAATATCTCGGATACGAATACCTCGTTAATACCAGCCCGTAACTTCATAAGGCTCTTAGGTTTCATTTGTATAATGTTCAGTGAAACAAGAGTGTTGTTTTCTGCTGTTGAAAAATGTGTTTACGTAACTCGAAACCAGACGTTGCAGACCGAAATGGTACCAGCATCATCAGATTCAGTTCTGTCTACATTTGCATCTTTTAGGGGGTTAAAACGCGACACAGTTCCATAATGTATACTTGACAAAAACGAGGCCCAATTGTAAAGCTTGAATTGTTCAGCATTCACTAGGTCTGCATGAAAAAATATATATATATATTATATATATATATATTATATATATATATATTATATTATAATATAATATATATATATATAATATATATATATATGTATGCTGCTCCGTGTGTTGTGTGTGTGTGTGTTTGTGAGTGTGTATATTAGCATATTATCTATACTCATCTATATATTTGTTGTATATTTATATATATATATATATATATATATATATATATATATATGTATATTATATATTATTTATATATATGTAATGTGTGTGTGTGTGTGTGTGTGTGTATGTATATATATGCATATATCTATATTCATCTATATATTTGTGTGTATATTTATATATATATATATATATATATATATATATATATATATGTATGTATATAAATATATGTGTGTGTCTGTTTATATGAATATTTATATACATAAGTAAATCATGTTGAAAAATTGTATACAAGCTGAGAAGGCCATAGGATACCGTAAATTACTGTAGTTGCATAAGCACATGTGATACACTTCTCTCAAGTATTGACAGATTAAATTTCCAAAAGCAATAAATAATCTCAACCATTCAATTGGATCTCAAATAAGTTTCGCAATATGATTCCTTCGAATGCCAGGGAGTTCAGAACTCGTCAGGTCTCTCAACAAAACAAATCTAGACGTCAGAAAGTTGACGTAACTTATTAAGAACATGTCAAAATGTCTTTTCCCTTTCATTCCTGTCTCATAGTTCTCGACGACAGAGAAGGAAATTTTGAGGATACTTCATGAAGGAATCTTCAAGTTGGTTTGCAATAATGCGTATAAGAATCGTGCAAAGCAGAACTTATTTATATTATATTGTAATGCGGCGTAAACTTCGTTATATTATTATAATTACTTTACAGATTTTAATGCATGTAAATTTCTATGTTTTATGTTAAGACATTTTTGGAAATGTAGAGCAGTGTGTTAATGACTGTTGACCAGTAAGCTTGGTTATTCGTATCTTGGATCAGTCTTCTTTAAGGTAATGATTCGTAATATCTAATGTTAGTGTCCATCCATATCTTTTCTTTCCCTAGAATTGAAAACTTCAAATACTTATCTGTATCTCGATGATGTTCATTTGAACGGTTGTTAATCGCCTGTCTTATATATTTGATATATATATATATATATATATATATATATATATATATATTTATATATATATATATATATAGATAACTATATATATATATATATATATATATATATATATATATATATATATATATATATATATATATATATCTATATATATATATATATATATATATTATATATATATATATATATCTAAGACATTATATTTCATTTGAGTTAAAGTTATGAAATACTCTGTTTTAACATAGTTCAAAGCCTAATTCATCATGCTATTGTTTTATGAGAACTTAAATATAGTTCAGAATTATCAGTACTGCAGACTAGCTCAAAATTATCAATGCTGTAATTGGTTGAAATCAGAATAGAAAATGGTTTGCATGCATGCAAATATTCTCAAGTTACCACTGTTACACAAACGCTTTGGAACAATAGTTATATGTAGTAATTGTACGTTTTACTTCATTATATTTTCAGCTGGAGCTTGGCTAGGGTCATGATAATGATAACATGATTCACATGGCTACTTGAATCTCTTGTCTGGTGAGTATAGAGAATTTGAGGACATTCTTCTTTATTAACGACAAAAACAATTACTCTGAGGGATTACTTTTTAATGTTGGTTAAAACAAGATCATGCATGTCTTATGTATTTCCGAATTTAATTTTAAAAGATAAGAATTTCATTTATAGATTTTTAAACTCCTTTATTATGTAATTTTGCAAAAATTATGAAGATGAGAATTTTTTTTATTTTGAAAATTAGTTAGATTTTAGAGGTTAATTTCTGAAAATCATAATACGTTCAAAAATGAATGAATTTTACTTTTATAAAATCTTCATTAGTTTAAAAAAAATTAAATAAAAAATATTCATATTCGTTTTATCTCCAGAGTGCATGCATTTTTTTAGCAACTTGCATAGAAAACAAAATCAAAGTCTTGCTGAGTATTATGTTCTTGTCAATCCTTTAATTACACTTTTGTTTGCAGAAACATAAGGATGAGAGCAAATTAAAAACTATGACTTGCAAAAGCCAGTCTATCCTTTGCATGGAGGAGACATATTGTATTACAGTTTCCTATGATTTTCTCTATCATGTTTGAGCTCAATGGATCCAGTTTAATATCTTGAACAGGGCCAGTTTGTTTAGTCCTCTCTCTCTCTCTCTCTCTCTCTCTCTCTCTCTCTCTCTCTCTCTCTCTCTCTCTCTCTCTCTCTCTCTCTCTCTCTCTCTCTCTCTGTCTGTCTCTCTCTCTCTCTCTCTTTTCTTCTTCTTCTTCTTCTTCAAACCTCCTCCATCCGCTTTAGATTGCACCCGATATCCAGGTGTATGTTCATGAAATTAGTAATTTATTTTACATCCGGTTTTATGCCTAAGGAATAACTTTGATAAAGATAAGTATGATCATCAATATATATATTATATATATATATATATATATATATATATATATATATATATATATATATATATATATATGTATATATATATCATGAAATTCTAATACTATATTTGTTTATTTTCTCCCGTCAAGCACGCGACAAGAGAGCCGTCCTCGTCTTGATGTTGTTTCTGCTGCTCCTAGTGCTGATGGCGATGCTGCTTACCTACTGCAACTGGTACTCCCCCACCACATCTTCTGTACTTCTGCTTTTTACATCTGTAACCGCTGTGGCAGCTGGACAATGCACCAGCTGGCATTGCTCTTTCATAACGCTGATGGAAATGTCATCAGTGTTGACACTGGCACCACAAAGTTCTTCCAACACCTGAAAATAATGTCTTTTGAAGTGATTTATTTTTTAAGTTAAGGTCCGGCCCCCAAGCCTTGATATAGTTGCCGAGTATGTCCAAGCAAAAGTTATTAGTATGGGTTGATAGTAGGCTGTCTGGAAGCTTTTGGCAATAATGAATTTCTTCGGGGCGTGGCTTGTGACTTTTCTTAAAACGAAATTACTGTATGTTGAAACTAGTGGAAGCGTTGGCTTGCTACTGGTTACATAGGCCACCAAAATACAGCTTGCTGTTGTACATAATGATGATACTGACATACTGTAGTCTATATTTATGGTATTCATGATGTATATGACTGTTACACGGCTTCATTTCACTTTTAGATTTTGAAGTTGGATGATTTACAAGAATAGATCATTTAGGTTTGCGTTGTTCAAGGAATGTTTGAAGAAAAAAGGGGACTGGCACTTTTGTTTTCAAGTGCTACCCTAAAAAACGGTCTTTCATTGCCCTTGTGTTTTGTCATGTGCTTTTTCCGTTATTAACTAATTCATGTTATTGCCAGCTGGATATGCCTTCGATTATAACTTTAAACACTGACAAAATTAGTATATATTTATATACATATATATATATATATATATATATATATATATATATGTATGTATGTATGTATGTATGTATACTTATGTATATATATATACATTCGTTTGTATGGTACGTATGTGTATGAAAGGATTTTTGTTAAAGTACGAGTCACTTTTGCAAACCCTCAGTAGGCTATATTGATGATAGATGGGCAGGTAGAGACTTTGCTCTAGTTCACCTTACTGGCTACATTAAAGATCTTATTAGCATCAGTAAAGGATTACAGCTCTAGGATGTTCATTGACAGCATAAACTAATGAAGGGTGTATGCATTCGAGGTGCTTTTAATAATAATTTTTTAATATATCATTTGATTTCACAGTAGTTTTAATTTGAAGATTCTCCTCTCTTACGGTGGCATTTTCTTATAAAGAATGTCGGAATTACAATGAATTTTCAATAACTTATTTAAAGAGTTCTATTCTTGTGTTCTTTGGCGTTTTCTTCTAATACATTTTGTTGATAAAATGAGCGCACAGCAGCTATGGGGCCTATATTTATGCCGGGAAAATATGTGTTCCTCACGCACACAAATAGGCACACATACAAACTATATATATATATATATATATATATATATATATATATATATATATATATAATATATATATACACACATATATTATATACATATATATATATATATATATATCATATATATATATATATATATATATATATATATATATATATTATATATCGTACTGTGTGTGTATCACAAATGCACGCGCGACGCGTAAGCACACGCAAACATGTATATATATATTATATATATATATATATATATATTATCTTTAATGATATATCTTCTAATATATATTATATATTATATATATATATCATATATATATATCTATATATATATATATATCTTTATATATATATATATATATTATATATATAATATAATATTATATTATTTATCTATATATAATCTTATTATTATTATATATAATTAGATATATATAAATATACATTAATATTATATATATATATATATATATATTATAAATTCGTATTATAAACGCGCATTTATGAATTTGGTTAGATATTGTAGTTGCATTTTTCCCAGTCCCAAATACTCTACGCTTTTATCAATGTCTTCATAAGAGTTGAAATACCCGAAAGTAGATCAGCTATTGCTCAGTTCTTGAAATGTAAAGATATTCGAAATTTTACTCTGCTTCTGTCAAAGGATATATGTACTTAAGATCGTATTTATAACAAATCATCATTGCATGGAACTCAATTGACTATGTAACTCGGTTCGATCTTTATTAATCATTGATATACAGTTGAGTTTGTTCTTTGCTATAATTGCAAAGCAAATTAGCACTTCATGAAAAGAACTGCACGGAAGAGGAACAAATGGTTACTTAATCGAAATGGAAAATAAAGATAAATTTTTGTAA
>NC_061092.1:36300884-36310884 GCF_015104395.2 Macrobrachium nipponense | reverse complement strand
GAGTGTGCGTGGTATTGTGTGGAGGGGGTGGAGAAGGTACCTTTATTGTTTTTTCTCTCTTTTTTTGTTTGTTTGTTTGTTTGTGCTCATATAAACTTAGCTTTGCTATCAATCATATGTAAATAAAATCATGGCGTGGTATATGTAGTGAGTTTTCATTCATTTTCGTGGACTGTATTTCTCTGTTCTCATGTTTTTCCGCTCACCATTTCTTTTTTCCTTAATTCAATTTCTAATTTATTTCAGTGTAGCTTTATCACACGGTCTGTTTCTACCTTTGCTTTTGATGTTCAAGTTAACATTAGAGGTTTGTAATTTTCTCCTGAGCATCATATCATGAAGACTTCATCTTTTCTTACAACGGACTTTTAGTTGAGCATAGATCATGTATCATAGTTTAGTTGAGCATAGATCTTGTATCATTTAATAGAACCTGCAAATAAGAGAGAGAGAGAGAGAGAGAGAGAGAGAGAGAGAGAGAGAGAGAGAGAGAGAGAGAGAGAATGAATATAAAGTTCATTTGAGTAATGTGGTATAAAGACTTCTGTTAATATCTAAATGTGATTTTATGTTTATTTATTTATTTATTCATTTGTTTTGACGGCTTTGTGCGTAACTGTAAGTTTGCCCTCATCAGTTACTTCATCATTAGATTAGTGTTTATGCCAGCGAGGCTCTGGTTTACCCAGTCACAGCATTGCCTCATGATGTATTTGGACATGAAATAAAGAAAGATGTAGAAAAAAGCCAGAGATTTATTTCTGTACCTTCAATATCCGGGAGTGTAAATTCCCTGTGATTTGTCACGGTATATGGTGCACATTTTGTTACAGATGGGGTCGTGTTTCTATTTTGAAATAGGCTTCACGCACCTGGGTAAACATCCTCCGGAATCGCCATCGAGAGACAGTAATTTAGTATTGTTATTATAATTTGATACAAAGTTTAAATATATCATGTTACTGAGCATATTCTGATCACATCATTCTTGTTGGGACTTCTTAAGCATTGAACTGAATGCAAAGACTGCAAAGAAAGGAGCGTTACTAAGGCACAAGATAGCGGAAGAACTCATTAACCTAGTGATGTTACTCTATCACAACACAAGACCAAGAGCGAAGACTGTGGCTGGTATATTCAAAGAGCGTCAGATATATGTTGGTATCCAGCAAGGATGAACTCTGAACCCTTTAATGTTTATCTCAGAAATGGAGGAAATCACGAATAAGTGTGGTAAGGGGAGCGCCATGGAGCTGCTATATTTAGATGACTTTGTTTTAAAAGCAAAATATAAATAAGAGGCCGTAGAAGCTTTTAGAAGATGAAAGAGTGAAATGAAATTAGAGGGCTTAAAATCAGTGTAAGTAAACAGTGCTAATGGTGACCGGTAAGGAAGAATAATGTAAAGCACAACCAGGAAAGCAGAGTGGGGATATTGAGGAGAAATAATCTGAGTATTACGTATCTGATTTGAAAGTAACTGTCTGAACCACTATAGCTGTTCAAAATTGCAAAATATTGATGGATAAGGAATTTGCAATTCTTGAAATGTGGAAAAGCGGGAGAATTATAAAGACATGGAGGCAGGGAGACTTTTGCAGAGGACAGATAGGTCTTGGAAAAGGAAGACCTATGTTAACTTCAGACTCACTAAAGTGGCCATTGAGAGGAATGTTAAAGAATAAACAGATTGGAGGAACTGAAAAGGGGACTGCCTGACTAGCACCGCGTTAATGACCACAGAAAATTTATGATACCTGTATTGCACACTGCATATAGGCAGTTACAAAAAAAAACAGAGTAGATTTTGAAAAATTATGAGTACTGAAAGGTAAAATTCATGACTTGACTATTGAGAAGACCATGCCACAACTGAGGGATTAAATGAAATGTGGTGTCCAGAGTCTGTAAAAAACTGAATCTCAAACATTAAGATTGTTTGGCCATGTAGGAAGACGGGCTAGATGAAGTAGCCTGAGGAAGACCAGACCAGTCGGGGGTCCAGGTAGAAAAGCCATCAAAACAGGTGAGATTTGAGAGATAATTTCACCTACAACGCTTGATCTTCGATGACATGGGCAGCTTTGAAGGGAGAGCTTCTTCGAAATTCTATTCACAATAAGTATATTAGTAGGGAAAGAAAGTTCCAGAATACCAACTGCTACTGCAGCAATCAGTCCCTCACTCATCCACAAAAGTAAAATATAATCACACTAATTACGACGCTAACTGGCTAATCAGCTTGCGAAGTGAGAAAAAAGGTAGCTGACGAGAGATGACGTGCTGTGAGACCCTAACAAAAATAAATCACGATTACTTTATTGTAAGCAGCATTACAATTAGTGATATTAGAATAAATAATATTGATCATATATTTCTAGATTATGCTACAATCCTAGATTCATGGTATATAGGAAATAGGAAGCTACAGGCTACGTACCTTGGTGGATCGAGTGATGGTTTGATAGTTTTTAATACAGCAATATATCCTAACCTAATATATCTGAACTCACCTCTCTTAACCTCGCAGAAAGGAATACACCCTATCATGATCTAGTGTCTCATATCTTACTTGACTGAATGCGCCGCACTTGCAAGGAAATCTGATCTAATGCTGCAGTAAACACTTCTGCGCTGCCTGAGTTACAGTGATGCATGAGCAATAGAGTTCTGTCTTTCCCAACATCCGGGTTTGTAGCAAATCTGAATATGTGGATTCTGTGAGAGCAGATATCTGAGTAAGCAGCCTCTTCATTGGTGAAGCACTTTAACCACGATTTATTAAATATCACTGCATCTCTGTTGAATATCGAACCATAAAGCATAATGAATGAACTGCTGCTAGATTGGGGAAGAGAGGTATCATTTATAGCTGGGTCAAGTGGCAATCAGGATTCGAACCGCAAGCCTCGTAAATGTTTGGGCATGTACATTTTTATAATTATAACCTTATCAGAATGCAAAAGGCAAAGTAATATTGCACGAAAACAGGTATTTTGTTCACCTTCTGGTCTCGGAGCATGGCAGCAATACAAGTAAGAGAGTATATTAAAGGGAATACTTCTAAATGAACCGGCATTCCCTTATATAAAGTAAATTAAAATGACTTTAACCTTATATAAGACTAATCCTAACCAGTTTCCTTGAAGAACAAAGGTGTCTTGTCCAAAAAATAATAGGCTAGGATTCAGCCTACACTCTTCCTTTGGAGTATAGATTGACATTTACATTAAATTTCTGTAAGCTTATTAAATAGTAGCATCCTCCCTCAGTGCCATACGACGTGGTCAGTTATTTGTCATTCATTTTACAAACAAGAGCATTGTTATTTCTACCGAGGTAATGTGTTAGAATATTATGTAAGTGTCTGCAATTATTTTCTCCTCGTATAGACGTAATAGTCTAGGATGATGCTGAGGTTTCTCTAGAAAGTGATTCATTAATGTTTTCTCTAGAAAATGCTTCACTGACGCTGTACCGAAAAACTGGAAATTTTATAAATACATACATATATATATGTGTATATATATATATATATATATATATATATATATATATATGTGTGTGTGTGTGTGTGTGTGTGTGTGTGTGTATATATATATACATACATATATATATATATATATATATATATATATATATATATATATGTATATATAATATATATTATTCTGTAGATAAAATCCAGTTTCTCGGGGAAGTTGACTTTTCAACTCAGACTTTTCACTAACATTTAAACATGTTTACATCAGCAATATGTATTATGAGAGGTACAGACTTGCATGTTATTTGGTAAGGCCCATAGGTAAGAGGGTCGGCATTAATTTACTCAAATATCAAATTTAAGTGACTTGAGAGGAGAGAGAGCTGTGGGGAAGTGTGTGTGAGAGAAAGAGAGGGAGAGAGATAGAGATACATACAGATCTAATGAAAGAGTTAGTAAACAAAAATTGAGAGAGAGGGAGAGAGAGAGTAAAATTTTAAAGTAAGGAAATTTTGAGTAAGAATTGAATTTAAGTGAGTTGCAAAGGAAGGGATAGGGAGATACAGAGAGGTGGAGAGAGTTGGAAGGGAAGGAGGGAGACGAAAAAGCAACTTTGGAAAATATGGCATTTAGAATTGTAGATGTAGGGGGCGGCATGTATCAGAAGGACGAGTGCAAGGAATAGAAATTCGTAGAGAGAGAGAGAGAGAGAGAGAGAGAGAGAAGGAATCACGTAGTGAGGAATTTTGAACGAAATGTGAGCATGCTCCCCACCCCCGAAAAAAAATATTCGTACAGACAGACGAAAAAGAAAGTCTGATTTGATTCAGCAAAAAAAAAAAGAGAGAGAGAAAAAAAAACGTGACCTACCATAGTCTTATCCATTTAATTTTCATTGGTAGTCCAATTTCCGTCAGTCATCCAGCCCTGGAGATGGAAAGGGGAAGCAATTCAATTACTTATGTTTACTTCTGTCGATTCTCTCCATTTTAAGGCAGTACTTCCATCCCCCTCCCCTCCCCCCCCCCTCCCCGTCCTACTTCCCCTCCCCCTCCAAGTGGTCTTCTGGTAGACGTATGGGAAACACAACGAAAAGGGATGAAACGGAGAAAGTTTATTACTACTTTCCTTCTTGAATGGTCCCCGTTTCCTTTTCCTACCTTTTCGTGATTCTTATTTTAGTATTAAAGTTCCCTCTCGCTGCTGAAATGTGCTTTACTTCGTTTTCCTTATTAGTCTCTATTTTTCTCTATTTAATTTTATTTTTTTTACTAAAATAGAAATGAAATTGTTATTGGTTTTATGACAGTGGTGATGATGATTTCTGTCATCCACTTCCCGATTATTATAGAATACAGATGACTAGTGATGACGGAGAACCTATTATTGGAACATTTATTTCATTAAAGTTATTGACATATCCTTCCGCCATTTAATCACTTGTATTTATGCCAAATAAAGATTTTCTGGCGTAAAAATAGGACTTACTGACCAACGAATGTCCGAAGAATAACAGGCAACAGAATAAGGTCATATTTCTTAGCACGTGGTGTGGGGGGGGGGCGCTGACGTGAAGCTACTACAGACTTATCCTATTCTAACTTTTTGTTGTAGTGTTAAATTAAGTGTGGACCTTTTCGAGCTTCTAGTTATAAATAAACATGGCCTTAATGGATTAAAATCAGTTACTTGAATTTGTAAGAGGCAGAATTACGGTAATAAACGTATCTTCCTTGGTTGATATCGGAGCAGCATTTTGGATGCATAATATTTATCTAACGCAGAAGAACACCCAAGTCAGTATACCCCATCGACTATAGTACATGTATATATAGTATATATGTGTGTGTGTGTGTGTGTGGAGGGGGGGCGGCGCACTCGCTTAAGATTAAAAAATTCATCTTCTACGCTGGCTGCATGTATTTATTTTCCCGGTACATTTTGTTCTTAAGGTCTTATCGTGCCTTAACGTTATTTGAATTTTCATTTGACCAATGGGATAAGAAGTGATAACATTACATAAAAAAATCATGTTTATGACCCGAGGCACCGATAAGAGTTTAGTTGTGTGGAAGTTATATCTGCAACCGTTTTCCAATTCCAGGGAAACCAGCGTCTATGGATATATTTCGAACCAGTTTCTGATGTAAAAAAGAAATGATGTAGGCGGAAGGCTAACTTAGAGACAGCGTTCTACCCATTAGATAATTTCCTCGGAGAACGTGAGCGTGGAGGAAGGCTGTAAAAACGGACGATCTAGCTTTTGAAAGATTAGAAAAGATTTTCTCCAAAGGGGGAATCGATAGGGCTCAAAGGCCCTTGAATAAACCGCTGAATGGGATTGCTCTGCCGTTTCTCCCAGGCAAAGGCACATCTCTTTTCGAATGGAGGATTGCCCAAAGACTTCAAACTTTATTGCAGAAGTGCACGGCGGATGGGATGCTGGAAATCCGGTGCCTTTTCTTTAATTACCCGGTCTTCCAAGTACTCAGTGATACGACAAATAATATAGAAAATGACCCTGGTAATATCGAAAATTACAGATGGTCATAAAAATGAAGATTGCACGATGAGAATATCAGGCACACTCGCTAAAAATGGAAATTCATTTGTCAGGATCCAAGTTCAACCTGACAGAAGAAGGGGGAATGAATATTGCAGAATTCCAACACAGAAGGGAAATTTAATGCCATGAGTGAGAGGAGTGTCATTACATGTAAGCCATTAAGATATCAAAATTGCAGTAATAATATCATGCAAATATTTCACCGGACAAAGCATTCAGTGCAATAAGATCTAGATGCCTGGTTGTGCATTTGCATATGCAAAATCTAGGAAGAGCACCTCAGCCGCAGAAATGGTGCGTGCAATGTTTTAATGTAGTCACATTAGTAATATTTCAAGAAGCTAGAGGATTCAGCTAAGCATTGAAATATCATTAGAATTCAGTTGGGTGTTTGACATTAAAAGTTGAGATCGTTATCAATTTACAAGATGACACTGGATGTCACAAGTGAAGCTGAAGGGTGTAAGGTTGAGAAAGATACAATCATGAACTGAAAGGAGGAAAACTTGACACCAATGGAAACAGGATTTCTTGAGCATTCACATTATAATTAGAGAAAGGATCCATATTTATCTTAGACTAAGAATTCTTAGCAATGAAGAATAACTTTAAAAAGGATAAAAGATTATTAGAAATGAAATGACTTTCCGATTTGAAATGATATTCTTCACTCAAGGCAAATAAGCGAGATGAGGAATCTTTCTTAAGAAAAAAAAAATAGACGTAGGGGAGAAACTTCCAGTGAAAAGGAAGCGAAAGAACAGGAACTCATTTTGTCCCTAAAAGGTTGAAGAAGAGAGAATGAATCTCACAGGACTGCGCAGATGGAGGGATGTAAATAAAAATTCAAGAAGAATTCAGGAGTTGTTGATTAATCGCTATGAAGAGAAATGTTCCTCTCTAGTTATATGGGCAAAAGTTTGTTCAGGATAAAACATGACAATATTGAAATGGTAGTGCATGGCCATGACAGGGTGCAGCACAATTCTAATTACTTGGATACCGTTTTTATTTTTTCAGTCTTAACCTTAACATTTGTGCTTTAGAAAATGATTTCTTGTTTCGTTTTCCCTTACTCTTTATATAGATATTAGATTTCATGCATATCTTTGGATACTTAAACTATTTATAGTTTTATTTGACTTCTAGTATATTAATCAAGTGATGTTTGTGGAAATGTGGAATTGTTACATTCCTCAATTAGTAGCGCCTATGTGACTCAATGGGTTCTAGTGTATGATCATCTAATATCATAGTCATTTTTCAAATTGTCTTCAGAATACAATACTCAACTTCTGAAAATTGGTCCGTAAATTACTTTGAAAATGTAACTGCAGCTTTATGTCATAAACGATTAATTTCGGTCATTTTAGCCGCATTGTTTTAGTAAAGGTAAATCTTGAATTGTAGTTGGGAATGTAGACTAATATGCTTTAACCCTATCGAATATATAGCATTTTTCTACTAATGTTCAGTACCATAAAGTCCTCTTAAGAATTTGGTCTTAAAATACTATCATCTTTGAACACTCCTCAATGCCGTTCATTTATCATCTCAATTACCCCTTCCCCCCTCCCAACCCACCCATCCGTCCCGTCGCCACGGCAAATAGTGTCTTTATTATTTGTTCTTGAATATGGTTCGGGTCTAGGTTCTTGAGTACCAACTAATGGAAAATAGAAAACAGTAACTTATAAATTTTGACAAAAAATTATTTCTTTGTTAGCCCAGTTGTGGTGCTTTTATACTATTTCAGGTCTTGCCATTACTTGAGTTTGAATTCATTGAGTGGTTCTTCCCCCACAAACTAATTTGACTTCAGAAAAAATAATATTAACAGTTGAACCAAATATTCTTTAAGTTTACTAAAAATAAGGATATGATTCTTGTGTAGTAAACCTACAGATCAAAACGCCACTCACCATTAACTTGCAGAAGAGACTAGTCAGCGTTATTCTCATGCCTTTACCCTCACCTTATTTCTCGATTGTGTCTTACTCAGTCATTCTGGCAATTCATGTCCAACCCTTCGGATTGTGAGCAGTTTTCACCGTGTCTCTTCCAGTTATCTGTGGTCAATATTTTTACCTATGCTGATATGATCATCATACCCTTTCATGTATTCATTCTAAAAATGCTGGCTTAACATTTCATCCATCCATCTCAATGTTTTCTTAATCGTCTTCATTTAAAGTTTCACTTGCTGTGGTAAACTTCCCCCGACATTTAACATCCGAAAACGTGATTTTAGATGATGTGACGTCCATGACTTCTATTTTTACACCATTCATAATAATCAAGTGATCTTTCCGAATTTCATTAAAATATACTCTCTCCAATCGCCCGACTCATCTTTATGCTCTCGCAAATACGTCAAGATTGTTTCACCGGTTTCTGCAAAGTCTCGGCAGCTTCCTGAGAACATTGCACTATTCAGAAACAAACGGCATCATCATCACTTCAAGCGCTCTTAAGAACGTTACAATTTTTTTTCTTTTTTTTGCTAACCACACCTCATGTACGTGAGGAGACAGAAGAACATTTTCTTTTATATTATTATTATTAGATAATTATATTTATATATATTATGATTATTATATTATTATTATTATTATTATTATTATTATTATTATTATTATTTAATTTTTATTATTATCTATTATTATTATTAGTAATCGTTTTGTTTTCCAAGACTTACTATATATATATATATATATATATATATATATATATATATATATATATATATATACATATATATATATATATATATATATACATACACATATATATACATACATACATACATACATATGTCTACGTGTGTACGTGTGTGTTTGTAACTCCTCCAGTCATAGAGTATATACGAAGGATGCAGGTGCTATCCTCATATCACTAAAGATGATCAGGGGGTTATATGCCGACGCTGCATTGTTATCAGCTGTGATGTAGGAAGCATATTATTATTGTTGTTCAGGGGGTTTGTTGTTGTTTTTAACGTGGACTTGTGATGTGTGTGTAAATTCTCTGGAAGCTTTCAAACCTATTTCTTGTAATAGAAGTTCCACTGGAAAATATATTCTAAAAATGTAGCCTACCCCAAAATTATAACCAGAACGCCAATTCTAAACCTGCTAATAATTTACGCTTTGATGTTTCTTTCATCTAAATAACAAGCCATAAACGTCAGCACAATTTCCTTCCTTCCGCAACCCCCCGTCTCCTCGCCCCCACAGATAGAGAGGAGGGGGTGGGAAGGAGGGAGGGAGGTAGAAATGCAAAATTACCATGACCTCGTTGTGGTTGCATGAAGGACCTTCCAGTCGAACCGCAACAAGAATTGCACGAAATGGCATTATATTAGGCAAGCATAACTTGTAACGGCAGACCTATTGTTATGGCACACGCAAAATGTGTCATGGTAATTGCAGGTAATGTGAAAATTGGAGATAGGTTCCAACCACACTCTTGGAAACAGAAAATCATTAGAGCAAAGATGATTCACGCTTTGCCGACGAGGTAAATAGAGGACGATATATGATGATGTTCAAAACATATACTTTGGGAAAGCAAAATAGTGATTCCGCATGTGTTAGGAAAGGTTCAGATAAGAAATGGGTCATTGGTCGTACATTAAAAGAGGAAGAATTTTACTGTTGGTAATGATAAAAGAATGAACAATATACACCGAGTATTTTTTTCTACCGTGGAAAAATGTTTTGTAATTGAACGAAACAACCAGCGAACACTTTTCAAGCTTTTGCCATGACATTAGGGAAAGGGAAGAGATTCTTTCTCCAGAAATCTGGAATTGGGTCAAATAAAAGTGGCAGTTTCTAGAATTCCTACAAGATTACTGAAAGAAATGTTGGTTACCTGTATAGCACTTTGGACATATTGTCGTAACTGATTTGGTTGTTCACACATTTTTTCATGTCATAGTCACCTAA
>NC_061092.1:36290884-36295884 GCF_015104395.2 Macrobrachium nipponense | reverse complement strand
TATCATGAATAAACATTTAACTGTTTTACATATTAATCCCTGTCTCTTATCTGAAGGAAAATTCTTTAAAAACAAAATGTTTAAGCTTTTCCCACGACACTCATTGGAATATAATATCGATATATTTCTTTATTCATCATACCCAGTGATTTGCTTTATAAGATTTCCATTTGTAATAGGGCGCTATTAGCATGCAAATAATACGAATATTAGCATGTGAAGGATTTATCCGAATTGCAGATGAAAATAATCTTATTTCAGGAAATGCATTCAACAATTGCGAAGCGCGAAACTATTATATATCCTCCACTTATTATTTCTATTTCATTCAGAGAAGAAACATGAACGTTTCAACTAAAGCAGCTCGACCGACGTCGTCGTCGTCGTCGCACGAGAACAATTTTTTTTAAACTAAAGAAGATATTTTCCGTTATGCGTTTGGTTATTCAAAAAAGTATTTAATCATTTTGCCTCTAATGATGCTCACTTTTTCCTTTCTTATCTCAACCACTTTTCATTTTTTCTGCTTTTTTCATGCAACTCAATATTCAGTTTGAATAGTTTCGTTTCGTTCAGGGAGTGCCATCAACAGATTGCAGGTGGATGTCCTGAGAGTTAATTGAGATATACAAGTTATGTGGTCATCTTGATGATGTGTTTCTTGATTTTGTCTTCTCCTTTAGGGTGTGTTATGAGAATTATGGTAAGAGTTGTGAAACCTCACCACCCCTGATTTAGTAGAGATATTAGAAATGGTAGTCAACACGTCTCGTTAAATTTATCGTTCATTACTCATTTAATAACTTCAGATAACTCACTGTAAACGTACCGTGCATCCGAAATATGTGAAGATGTATAGTCTTAAGATGAATTCGCAAAAGCTCTTGACACTTTACTCATCAGTAATGACTGAAATATCCAGGACAAGGATATCAAAAGGACAGAAGTTCAAGTGGCCCCAATTGTAAGGGCACAAAGTGACTTTACTAAGTTTTCGGCTGTAAAATTTTCAATCAAAATTCAGCTTTTGATATACATGTTTAACTCAAGCAAGGAAGAAACTTTTAGATCGTGTAAGCGCATGCCTCTCTCTCTCTCTCAGACACGCACACACACACTCAAATTTCTCAGACTCCAGCTTCTTTCGATTCGCGAGTTCCATCTTTGCCAAGCAAGGAAAAGATAATCCATAAAAAATGAAAATAGAAGAAAAAGCCCCAAAAAACTCTTCCGTCAACATTGGACGGCGGAAGAAAACTTCCCGTGAATTAATATTTTAGTCTCCACCTCTGGAAATTTCTTTCTACTTTTTTTATGCCTTCCAAAATTCTGGAAGCGTTCTCAATAGCCACCTTAACTTGTTGGCCAACCTTTCTGTAACTTCTTCCCAGGCAGCAAGTTAAGCCTCCGCATTAGAATTTGTATTAGGTGGAGAAAAAACGAAATAGCGAAACAAGATAAAGAAACGAACAATGATTGGTAGAAATTATTTGAAATAATGCATAAAAGAGAAAAGAAAATCTCCAATAACGGGTAATTGGAATTCAATCAGGATTATGAAAGGTTTCCAACTGGGGAGCGTTTCATAGGCGGCGTTCTTGATGCTTTGATCTAAACGAAACAAAACTTCTATTACTCTATTACTGTTAAAAGCTAATTAGTATGTGGTTATTCGATTTATTTTATTACTAGAGAAAGTATTTCTTAAATATTTAATTATTCTCTCTTTGGTTAATTAAAAATTAGGTGGGTATTGCATCAAAGTGATGCAGGGATCATTCCTAATCTTTGACGGTATTTCACTTGAATAATAGAAACTCGAAAACAATTTTAGTTTGCATTGGTAGGAGGCTTTTTTTAATTGTCACATAATCATAGTTAAAACTGTGTGAATACTTTGTAACATGCGAAATAAATGTTGTAAATAATTCATTCACGAGTCATGCAATTACAACTTATTAAAAAACAACCAGCAAAATTGTTTTTATTTATACTCTCTCTCTCTCTCTCTCTCTCTCTCTCTCTCTCTCGTAAAATAAGGTAATGCTAGAATCTCTCTCCTGGGTCAGTCAATGGCTTCCAGATCAGAGGGAGATTGGTTACCGCCCGCACTATTTATTACTACGCGTTCTATACATTTATTCATTTTCCTCTCATATATCTGCTCTCTCTCTCTCTCTCTCTTCTCTCTCTCTCTCTCTCTCTCTCTCTAGTTTGGAGTAATCCCATGTGCTCATTTGTTGCTTTAATTTCAGACAGCAAGTCTTTGAAAAGCAGACTGCAGGAGAGTTTGCTCATGGGACTAAAATAGATTAAGATAATTTATTGTCACTGAATTCTCCATTTTATTATTAATCGACTGAGTTTATCTATTATTGTAGAATCATAGAATCTATAAGAGATATGAACTTCAACATACAATCAATGTATATATAAGTGTGTGTGTATATATATATATATATATATATATATATATATATATATATATATATATATATATATATATATATATATATATATATATATATATATATATATATTAAGCAGGATGGTATCTAGCAAGGATTTTGTATTCTAAAAAATAACAAGTTTCAAGGAATTTTCTGTTCTCATCGTTTGGCAGTCTTAGGCTATGAAAATCCTCGAAAGCTTGTAACGTTTTTTTTTTTTTATCAAAAATCTCTGCTAGATATGCCATCCTTTTAAAATGAGGTTCTGCTACTAAATGTGTTATGGCACAGAACAATAGAGCGAGTTTAATATATAATAAACACACACACACACACACAGACACACACACACACACACATATATATATATATATATATATATATATATATATATATATATATATATATATATATATCATATGTACTATGCGTATTGGATAAATGTGTAAGTATATGATATCAACATCAGCAGAAGTGTATGCCCTCTCGCTAAGATGATAAATAAACCATAAAATCCTCCTCGTTTCATCTCATGTTTACCATCTTCTACCCATTCCGAAGCTCCGCTCCGTTCGGTAAATTAGTAAAAGGAGATCCTCCCCCAGCGTCTCAAAGGTACTTTTCAAGGAGCTGTGTGTCCCTTGATGATCGTTAGGCCTCTCGTTACGTCTTTAATCTCACCCGATGTCTATAGTTCCTCTCCGTATAGATTTTTTTTTTTTATCTTTAAATAGCAATGATATATTGCATAGGGTTACGTGTACTTATGTCGTGGATCCATTGGTGTTATTTAGTATACAATCCTATATTAGAGCCTTTGGCTATCTTTAGTTCATAGAATATTGTTAGTGTTTGCTTTATAGTTCTTATGTGATCTGAAATTACAACCTTTGTTGATATTCAATACATAAGTGTAACCTGAGATTTCAGCCATCAAATGAATTATGCGCACGCGATCCATTATTGGAGAGCTTTTGCTGATACTCAGTACGTGATTAGATATCCTGCCTTAGGGTACATTTTAGTTCTTGATCCACCCAGAGATTTTACTTAATGTTTATGATTACGATTCATTATCAGATCAGAATTTGAAAGCAATTTTTGAGCCTTAAGCCCTGCTGTTTAATTCTTGATTTCACTGTAAGGTTTTTGGATCCAAATTATATAAAGTTGCTCGATTAATGCTCTTATTAATTTTATTTTCTCTATTCATCCTCAAAAAGGCTCACATTAATTTATACTTCAAACCAAATTCTTTACACGTCCGCTAGAAGACGGAATGCTTTGAAAGATACCAAAGCAGATGATGATGAAATCTTTACCTGTTATTATTTTTTCCTTTTCTTCCAAGAGTGTGAGTTTCAAGGGACGAACATTACGTAATGTTGTTTCAAGATTGTGGGCAAAGTAGAAGAACGCAAAGGAAAAGGTTTCCCCAGAGGATATAGCTGGGGAAACTAAAAAGAATTTATGTTATTCATCAACTGAATTACAGTAAGTATTCAGCTTCACATCTATCTCAGCGTAAGTTCTTTTAACATTTTAATCGACTTTAACATTACCATTCGTACGAATCTACCGATAACCTGAAGATTTTACTATTTCAATGGTAAGAAAATTATAAGAAATTAAATTTGTTGTAAGTTATTCAACATTATGCTTCTGCGTGCCACCCGCAACTGCTAAAGTTAATGTTGTTGGTAGACAAACAATTACATTAGTTTTGATTTCGTCCCCTTTAGTAATTATATTCAGTATTTACAATCAAGCAGTTAAAACACAGGTGTCTTGAACCTCTTATTTCGTATAACATTAGGCGTTCAATAGAGGATTACAGTGTCTGAACAGGAACAAGGGAAAGTTAAGAATTATCACCCAAAAGAAATCGTTTTTGTTAAAGGTTTTCCGAAACACAAAAGGGTGTACGAAGGAATCTGATTTTTTATTTTCTCTATTGAATCGAACTGGAAAGGTTTCAGATGACTGCAAGCAAAGTTTTCATTTTTTTAGATGCGTTACGTCACATTCCTTTCGTGTATGAAAAGTACATTTAAATAAAAGTATTGTTTCCAGTATGAAATGATAGACTATTTATTTTTTCAATCTAGCGAGAGTGTACAATAAGATTATTTTCTTTCTATATTTTTTCTATGTTTTTTGTTTTTGTTTTCGGTAATTAGATTTCCTTATAATCATTTATAGCTATTTTAAGGCATAATGGCATTATATAGTATACACACATATATAAATGTATATATACATGTGTGTGCGTGTTTTTAGTGTATTCATACGCACATTTGTATGCGTATGTGCGTGTTTATTTGTATGTTTAATCCTTATTTATTGGATTTAATACGTATATGTAATTTCGTGCACATTAGAAGTATTAGTCCGGTGTTTATTTTCTTAAGCATAAAATACGAATGACTATAAATGCATTGATCCGGAAGGACCTGACCCATAATGCGTATCCGAACCCTTATTGTTCTCCTGTCAAAGAAATATCCATCATATCATTATCTTATTTACCCTCCTGTTGGTGATTATCCT
>NC_061092.1:36268384-36280884 GCF_015104395.2 Macrobrachium nipponense | reverse complement strand
TGGCTCTGAAACTGGCTTCCTTTATATCCATGGTATTCTGAAGTCGCTCCCCTATATCCATGGTCTTCTGAACTCGCCTCCCCGGACTCGCTTCCCCTATATCCCATGCCCCACTGAACTGGCTCCCCTTTATTTTCCCATTGTCTTTCTTGAACTCTCGCTCCCCCTATATCCATGGTCTTTCGGAACTGGCTCCAACCTATATCCAATGGGTAATTCGAACTCGTCCCCTATATCCATGGTCTTCTGAACTGGTTCCCCTTATCCCTGGTTCTTTCTGAACTCGCTCCCCTATATCCATGGTTCGGGGTCCTTTGGACTTCTCTTTATCCCCTTTTATATCCATTTGGTCCTTCTGAAACTCGCTCCCCCTATATCCTGGTATTCTGAATCACCAGCTCCTCTATATTCTGGTCTTCCCGAACTCGTTTCCCCTATACCATGGTATTCCTGAACTCGCTCCCCTATCTCCATTGGTCTTTCTGAACTGGCTTCCTTTTAATATCCATGGTTATTCTTAAAGTCGCTCCCCTATATCCCATGGTCTTCCTGAACTCGCTCCCCTTATATCCATGGTATTCTGAACTCAGCTCCCCTATACCCATGGTATTCTGAACTCAACTTCTTTTATAATCCAGGTATTCTGAACTTGCTCCACTAATCCATGTATTCTGAACTCGTTCCTTTATATCCATGGTATTCTGACTCGCTCCCCTATAATCCATGGTCTTCTGAACTGGCTCCTTTATATCCATGTTTCTGACTTGCTCCCCTATATCCAGTGTTTCTATCTGACTCGCTCACCTATACCCATGGTATTGCTGAACTCGCTATCGCCCTATTCATGGTCTTCTGAACTCGCTCCCTATATCCTGGTTTTCTGAACATGCTCCTTATATCCATAGTCTTCTGAACTGGCTACTTAATATCATGGTATTCTTGAACTTGCTCCCCATATCCATGGAATTCGAAACTGGGTCCTTTATCTCCTTGGTAAATTCCTAACTGCTCCCCTTTATATCCATTATATTCTGGAACCGCTCCACTATAAATCCATGGTATTCTGAACTGACCCTCCTTTATTTAGCCTGGTACTTCTGAACTCGCTCCCCTATATCCTATGGTCTTCCGAAACTCACTCACTCTATCCATAGTATTCTGAACTCGCTAACCCTATACCATCCGTCTCTGAACTGGGCTTAATAATACTCCAGGTTAATTCTGAAGTCGCTTACCCCTATATCCATGGTCTTTCTGAAACTCGCTCCCCTATATCCATGGGTTACTAAACTCGCCTCCCCTCTTCATGTCTTGAACTCGCTCCCTAGATCCATCGAGTCCCGAACTGACTCACCTATATCCATTTTGGGGTTAAATTTCTGAACTCGTTTTTCCCCTACTATCCTATTGTCTTCTGAAACTCGCTCCACATATATCCATGGTCTCTGAACTCGCTCCCCTATATCCATGGTCTTCTGAACTTCGCTCCCCTATAATCCCATGGTCTTCTGAAAACTCGCTCGCTATACCATGTATTCTGACTCGCTCTTTATATTCATGGTCTTCTGAACCTCGTTCCCCTATATCCATGTATTCTGAACTCGGCTCCCTATATCCATGTTTCTGAACTGGCTCCTTTTATATCCATGGTCATCTGAACTCGCATCCCCTATCATCCATGGTCGTCTAACTCGCTCCTTTATATCCATGGTATTCTGAACTCGCTCCCCTATATCCATGGCTTCTGAACTCGCTCCCCTATATCCATGGTCTTTCTGAACTGCTCCCTCTATATTTTCCATGGTCTTCTGAATGAACGGTACTCCCCTAATATCCATGGTCTTCTGAACTCGCTCCCCCGTCCCCTATATCCATGCGTCTTCTGAACGGGCTTCATCATATCCATAGGTATCTGAAGTCGCTTACCCTTATAGTAACCATGGTCCTTCTGAAACTTCGGCTCCCTATTATCGTCCTAAACTTGAAACTCCCCGCTCCCTATTTCCATTGTCTTCTGAACTCCGCTCCCCTATATCCATGGTTCTTTCCGAACTGAACTCGCCCCCTATATCATGGTATTCCTGAACTCGTTTCCCCTATATCCCATTGGTCTTTCTGAACTTTCGCTCCCTAATATCCATGGTCTTCCTGAACTTCGTCTCCCCTATTATCCATGGTCTTCGTGAACTACGGCGCCCTATAATCCCATGGTCTCTGTCTGAACTCGATCCCCTATATGGGCCATTTGGGTAATTCTGGAACTCGGCTCCTTTCTATATTCATAGGTCCTTCTGAACTCGTTCCCACTATTCCATGGTAATTCTTGAACTCGTCCGCTAATTATCCATTGGTCTTCTGAACTGGCTCTTTATTCCATTGGTAATTTCTCGAACTCGCTCTCCCTAAATATATGGTCTCCTTAAACTTTCGGCTCCTTTAATATCCATGGTATTCTGAACTCCCCGCTTCCCCGTGATTATCCATGGTCTTCTTGAACTTCACTTCTTTTAAATAATCACGGTATTCTGGCTTGAAGCCTTGCTCCACTATATCCATGGTAATTCTGGAACTCGTTCTTTAATATCCAGTGGAAGGTATTCTGAACTCGCCCCTTCCCTATTATCCATGGTGCTTCTGAACTGGCTTGCTTTTATATCCATGGTAATTCTGGAACTTGCCTTTCCCTATATACCATGTTCCTTCTGAACTCGGCTCACCTTAATACCCATGGTAATTCCTGAACTCGCCCCTCCTATTCATGTCTTCTGAAGGGCTTGCTCCCTATAATCCATGAAGGTTTTCCCTGAACTGGCTCCTTTAATTCCCATAAGTCCTTTCTGAACTGGCTACTTAATATCAATGGTATTCTGAACTTGCTCCCCTATATCCATGGTATTCTAAACTGGCTTCCATATATCTATGGTATTCTGAACTCGCTCCCTTATATACATGGTCTTCTGAACTGGCTCCTTTATATCCATGGTATTCCTTGAACCCTCGCTTCTATATTCCATGGTCTTCTGAAACTTCAAACTTCCCTATATCCATGGTCTTGCTGAAACTCGCCTCCCATTTTGATCCATTGGTGATTACTGACCTCGGCTCCCTATTATCCATGGTCTTCTGAACTGGCCACGCATTTAATATCCACCTTGGTAATTTCCTGAACTGGGCTCCATTTATACCATGGCATTCTCAACTGGCTCCTTTATATCCATGGCATTCGGAATTGGCTCCCCTATATCCATGGTCTTCTGAACTCGCTCCCCTATATCCATGGTATTCTGTACTGGCTCCTTTATATCCATGGTATTCTGAACTCTCTCCCCTATATCCATGGTCTTCTGAACTGGCTCCTTTATATCTATGGTATTCTGAACTGGCTCCTTTATATCCATAGTATTCTGAACTCGCTCATCTATTTTATATTCATGGTCTTCTAAACTGGCTCCCCTATATCCATGGTCTTCTGAACTCGCTCCCCTATATCCATGGTCTTCTGAACTCGCTCCCCTATATCCATGGTATTATGAACTCGCTCCCCTATATTCATGGTCTTCTGAACTCGTTCCCCTATAATCATGGTATTCTGAACTCGCTCCCTATATCCATGGTCTTCTGAACTGGCTCCTTTATATCCATGGTATTCTGAACTCGCTCTCCTATATCCATGGTCTTCTGAACTCGCTCCTTTATATCCATGGTATTCTGAACTCGCTCCCCTATATCCATGGTCTTCTGAACTCACTTCTTTATATCCATGGTATTCTGAACTCGCTCCACTATATCCATGGTATTCTGAACTCGTTCCTTTATATCCATGGTATTCTGAACTCTCTCCCCTATATCCATGGTCTTCTGAACCGGCTCCCTTATATACATGGTCTTCTGAACTGGCTCCTTTATATCCATGGTCTTCTGAACTCGCTCCCCTATTTTATATTCATGGTCTTCTGAACTGGCTCCCCTATATCCATGGCATCCTGAACTGGCTCTTTTATATCCATGTTATTCTGAACTCACTCCCCTATATCCATGGTATTCTGAACTGGCTCCCCTATATCCATGGTCTTCTAAACTGGCTCCTTTATATCTACGGTATTCTGAACTGGCTCCTTTATATCCATGGTCTTCTGAACTTTCTCCTTTATATCTATGGTATTCTGAACTCGCTCCCCTATATCCATGGCATTCTGAACTCGCTCACCTGTATCCATGGTATTCTGAACTTGCTCCCATATATCCATGGTCTTCTGAACTGGCTCCCCTATAGCCATGGTCTTCTGAACTGGCTCCTTTCAATCCATGGTCTTCTGAACTCACTCCCCTATATCGATGGTCTTCTGAACTGGTTCCTTTATATCCATGGTATTCTGAACTCGCTCCCCTATATCCATGGTCTTCTGAACTGGCTCCTTTACATCCATGGTATTCTAAACTCACTACCCTATATCCATGGTATTCTGAACTGGCTCCCCTATATCCATGGTATTTTGACCTAGCTCCTTTATATCCATGGTATTATGAACTCACTCCCCTATATCCATGGCATTGTGAACTGGCTCCTTTATATCCATGGTTTTCTGACCTAGCTCCTTTATATCCATGGTATTCCGAACTCACTCCCCTATATCCATGGCATTGTGAACTGGCTCCTTTATATCCATAATATTCTGAACTCGCTCCCCTATATCCATGGTATTCTGATCTCGCTCCCCTGTATCCACGGTATTCTGAACTCGATCCCTTATATCCATGGCATTCTGAACTGGCTCCTTTATATCCATGGTATTCTGAACTCGCTCCCCTATATCCATGGTATTCTGAACTTGCTCCTTTATATCCATGGTCTTCTGGACTGGCTCCCCTATATCTATGGTATTCTGAACTCGCTCCTCTATATCCATGGTATTCTGAACTGGCTCCTTTATATCCATGGTATTCTGAACTCGCTCCCTTATATCCATGGAATTCTGAACTGGCTCCTTTATATCCATGGTATTCTAAACTGGCTCCTTTGTATTCATTGTATTCTGAACTCGCTCCCCTATATCCATGGTCTTCCGAACTCACTCACAGAACTCACTCACCTATATCCCATTGGTTTATTCCTGAACTTCCGCTCCCCTTATAATCCATCGTCTCTGAACTGGCTTCATCATATCCATGGTATTCTGAAGTTTCTCCCCTATATCCATGGTCTTCTGATTTTGCTCCCCTATATCCATGGTCTTCTGAACTAGCTCCCCTATATCCATGGTCTTCCGAACTCACTCACCTATATCCATGGTATTCTGAACTCGCTCCCCTAAATCCATGGTCTTCTGAACTGGCTTCATCATATCCATGGTATTCTGAACTCGCTCCAATCTATAATCCATGGTCTTCCCTGAAACTCGCTCTCGCTATAATCCAGGTCTTCGGAACTCGCTTCCCCCTGTAATCTATGGTATTCTGAATCGCTTCCCCTGTATTCCATGGTCTTCTGAACTCGGTTCCCCCTTATCCATTGGTATCTGAAAGCTTCGCTCAACTAATATCCATGGTCTTCTGAACTGGCTCTTTATATCCATGGTATTCTGACCCCTTCGCTCCCTTAAAATCCATCCATGGTCTTCTGAACTCACTTCTTTATATGCCAACATTACATTCTGGACTTCGCTCCACTATATCCATGGTAACCATGAACCTCGTCCTTTAAATATCCATTGGTATTCCTGACCCGCCTCCCCCCCCCCTATATCCATGGTATTCTGAACTGGCTCCTTTATATCCATGGTTTTCTGAACTCGCTCCCCTAAATCTATGATCTTCTGGAACTCGCTCCCACTATATCCAAATGGTATTTTGAACTGCTCCCATATCCATGGTCTTCTGAACTCGCTCCCTTGTATACATGGTATCCTCCGGAACTCGCTCCCCTGTATTCATGGTCTTCTGAAACTAGTCCCCTATCCTTTCCATGGTCTTCTGAACTGCTACCACTATATCAATGGTCTTCTGAACTCCGGCCCTATGGTATCCATGGTATTCTGAACTCGCTCCCCTTTATATCCATGGTCTTCTGAAAACTTCCATTCCTATATCCAACCATTAGTCTGAACCTCGCTCCCTTTCCCTATATACATGGTACCTTTTTCTGAACTCGTTCCTGTATATCCATGGTATTCTGAACTCGCTCCCCTATCTCCATGGTCTTCGAACTGGCCGACTCTATCCATGGTATAGAACTCGCTCCCCTATATCTATGGTCTTCTAAACACTCCCCTATATCCAATGGTACCTCTTGAACTCGCTCCCTTTATATATTCATGGTTTTCTGAACTCGCTCCCCTATATCCATGGTGTTCTGAACTGGCTCCTTCATATCTATGGTATTCTGAACATTCTCCTTTATATCCATAGTATTCTGAACTCGCTCCCCTATTTTATATCCACGGTCTTCTGAACTGGCTCCCCTATATCCAATGTCTTCTGAACTGGCTCCTTTATATCCATGGTCTTCTGAACTTTCTCCTTTATATCCATAGTATTCTGAACTCGCTCCCCTATTTTATATCCATGGCATTCTGAATTGGCTCCCCTATATCCATGATCTTCTGAACTCGCTCCCCTGTATCCATGGTATTCTGAACTTGCTCCCATATATCCATGGTCTTCTGAACTGGCTCCCCTATATCCATGGTCTTCTGAACTCGCTCTCTTATATCCATGGGCTTCTGAACTGGCTCCTTTACATCCATGGTATTCTGAGCTTGCTCTCTATATCCTTGGTCTTCTGAACTCGCTCCTCTATATCCAAGGTATTCTGGATTCACTTCCCTATATCCATGGTATTCTGAACTTGCTCCCTTATATTCATGGTCTTCTGAACTCACTTCTTTATATCCATGGTATTCTGAGCTCACTCCCCTATATCAGTGGTCTTCTGAACTGGCTCCTTCACATCCATGGCATTCTGAACTGGTTCCTTTAAATCCATGGTTTTCTGAACTCGCTCCCCTATATCTATGGTATTCTGAACTGGCTCCCTTATATCCATGACATTCTGAACTGGCTCCTTCATATCCATGGTATTCTGAACTAGCTTCCCTATATTCATGGTATTCTTGACTGGCTCCTTTATATCCATGGTCTTCTGAACTCGCTCCCCTATATCCATGGTATTCTGAACTCGCTTCCGTATATCCATGGTATTCTGAACTCGCTCCCCTATATCCATGGTCTTCTGAACTGGCTCCTTTATATCTATGGCATTCTGAACTGGCTCCTTTATATCCATGGTATTCTGAACTGGCTCCTTTATATCCATGGTCTTCTGAACTCGCTCCCCTATATCCATGGCATTCTGAACTGGCTTCTTTCTATCCATGGTCTTCTGAACTGGCTCCTTTATATCCATGGCATTCTGAACTGGCTCCTTTATATCCATGGTATTCTGAACTGGCTCCTTTATATCCATGGCATTCTGAACTGGCTCCTTTATATCCATGGTCTTCTGAACTGGCTCCTTTATATCTATGGCATTCTGAACTGGCTCTTATATCCTCTTGGTATTCTGAACTGCTCCTTTATATCCAATGTCTTTCTGTTTAACCTGGCTTCCCCTATATCCTGGCATTCTGAACTGGCTCCTTTCTTATCCCATGGTCCTTCTGAACTGGTCTCCTTTACTTATCCCTGGTCTTCTTGAACTCGGCTCCCCTTTATATCCAATGGTCCATTCATGAAACTGGCTTCCTTTTCTATCCATGGTATTCTTTGAACTGGCTCCCTTTATTTATCGGCTGGCATTCTGAACGGCTCCCTATATCCATGGATTCTGAAACTGGCTCCCCTATATCTATGGCTTCTGAACCTGGTGCTCCCCGGCTTTAACTGGTCCCCTATATCTATGGCATTCTGAACTGGCTCCCCTATATCCATGGCATTCTGAACTGGCTCCCCTATACCTATGATCTTCTGAACTGGCTCCCCTATAACCATGGCATTCTGAAGTGGCTCCCCTATATCCATGGTCTTCTGAACTGGCTCCCCTATATTTATGGTCCTCTGAACTGGCTACCTTATATCCATGGTCTTCTGAATTGGCTTCCCTTATATCCATTCTCCTCTGAACTGGTCCCGCTATATCCATGGCCTTCTGAACTGGCTTCTTTGAATCATGGCCTTTGGAACTAGCTCCTTTGTGTCCATGGTCTTCTGAACTGGCTCCTTTGTATCCATGGTTTTCGGAACTTGCAATGCTAGGATCGTCCAGGGCTCCTTAGTTGCAACAGGAAAACGGGTTATTGCGACATTTGTGGCTTAATGAATTCTGCCCCATCCTCATACTTATTTGAAATCCTTTATCTTTAGATTGTTTTTTTTATTTAAACTTCTGCTACTCCTTTATATTTAGAAAAGTTTATTCCAGATCTCGCCCCATGTGCGCTATTTTGCGTATGCATATTCATATTTGTGCGGGCATACGGCCTTTTTTTTCTCCTTCCCGGATGCAGTTAATTTGAATCTGAAATTCTTTGGTGTGAATCCTATCCGACGCCAACATTTCTCGTTTTCATAAACATTTAGCTAAGAGAATATTTCCAAAACATTTATATTTCGAAAATATGAGACACTAATAGACTTTTCCGTGTTTTCGGTAAGCATTCAATGACAATAAGTAAAACTTTCGAAAGGTAATGGAAGACTGAAGCTATGATCAAGAAATTTAGCTCGTATTCATGTGCAATGAATATGTGAAGTATTTGAGCGTTATTCACGGCTCTATATCATAGCCTTAAATGATCAAGCGTTCGATTGCTTAACGTAAAATTGTACTTGTATTGCATTTGGAATTTAGGAGTAGAAAGGGTTCAAGGGAGAGTTATGCTGAATGACAGGAAATAAACGAGCAACACTGGACAGTGATGCATAGGCTATACTCAGCCCTTCTTGTTTTTAAATTCAGTTTTACTTTACTCATCATACATCATTTGTCTTAAATTTTGTTTAAGAGCTTTAGAATAACCCCAATCGAGGCTCCATGGTAACCAGTTTGAGATTTCAAATGTTATATTCGAAGTCTAATTTGAGTATTTTTACCAATTATCTTAAGCGTTCTTAAATCTCAAGAGTAAAGTTCGGAACATATTCAGCTTTCAGCAAAAATGTCATTAGTTACTGAATTTGACCCTTAGCTGGATCCTCAAAAATCCTTTTGGTTACATCTGAATTAGAATATGGAGAAAGATGGAAAAAGGATAATAATTTCAGAATATAAAATTGGAAATCATTTCTAGTATAGAGAGCAAAGGGTTTCTTCCTTTCCTTTCATATTCATCCACGTTCGTATGAATAATTTATTCCGTTTTATACGGAAACAATGTCACAACTTTCCTGTTGTTAATTTCAGTTTGTTTTAGATTTTGATTGTTTATCCGGGCGCATTTAAACTTCTGGATGAGTTAAGGCAGATAATCCGTGAACATTTTGCATACGAAAATAACGTTGTTTCTCCTGCACTGGTTGTTGTTCTCCCTCCGGGATGCAAGAACAAAGGCAGAGGGATTTGAGATATTCTCATGCAAATATAAGTTATAAGTGCATATACATAATATATATATATATATATATATATATATATATATATATATATATATGTGTGTGTGTGTGTGTATACTTATACATACACACACATTTACATATATACTCCATAAAATAAATCATCTCAAGTATTTGTAATAACAAAGATCTCATCTTAACTTAAGTATATGTGTGTGTGTGTATATATATATATATATATATATATATATATATATATCTATATATATATATATATATCGTATACATCTATATAATATATATATATATATATTTATATATATATATAATTAAATATAATGCAAATTTAAGTCACAAAAACGGATGGTACAAAAGAACAGTAAATATACTAAGTCGATATACAAACCAGCAGGATGCAGACTAAAAACACAAAAGTGAGGTAACAGCTACATTTCTAGCCAAGAAAGGCTTTATCTTAACAGAATGTAAAACTTCTAAAATGTCGAGGTCTGTAGCAAACTGGGCAGAGGCTAAAATAGAAAAATCATCGATATGTAAAGGGTGACCAGACTCCTCGCTGTGTTCCCTAATTGCACTATAACTATAGGTCTTGTAAGATAATTGCCTGTACGAAATGACCTACCAAGTTGTTCATACCATCTCATCCAAGCTGATCTGTTAGCTTTTCCAACGTAAGTGGCATCACAACCACTGCACTGTCATTTATAAATCAGATTGGACCGAAGACTTGTTGGTATAGGGTCTTTAATTTTAAAGAAATTTCCTCATTTATTTTGTAAAGTAAATTATATTTTGATATATATATAAATTTATATATATTATATATATATATATATATATATATATTTATATATATATGTGTGTATATATATATATATATATATATTATATATATATATCTATAAGTAGTAGAATCAGGAAATGAGAGAGAGAGAGAGAGAGAGAGAGAGACAGTAAATAAACCCAAGTGATAAAGTAGAATGAAAGAATCATCGGAGTCACACGAGCAGCGCCGTGAAAGTCTTGGAGTTGCAGCCAATTTCATGGCTGCTGCATTTGATTCCAGTGTTTAATATGCTATCTTATTTCCAGTCTTATTGCGTGTTTATCTTTTCTGATAATTTGTTGGGTGGCTGGATGCTGCGGCACTGGAAAGGTTTTTCCGTGATAAATTATATCTTTCGGTTCTTTTTCATCTGTGTGTTGATAATGTTGTTTGTTTGTGAAGGGATTCTCGTTTATTGATGTTATTTTGAGGTGTTTTGTTTTGTTTCTAACATGAATGCAAGATTAATTGTGAATGTGTCTAGAAATGTCATTTTACGCTCTGAAACGTTGAGTATTATTTTACTGTTGCATCAATAGTTATATAATTTTCCTTCTGTCTTGTGTTAAATCATTTCAGATTTTACGTTTGTTCTTGCATTTTTCTCTTGTTTTGGAGATCAAATTTAATTTGCTCCTATATTTTTCAGTTGTTTAAAGGTTAACATTTTCAATTTCTGTATTTTTCAGTTGTTTAGCGACTAACTTTTCAACTAATTTTTCAGTTGTTTAAAGATTATCTATCTCAATTCCTATATTTTTCAGCTGTTTAAAGATGAACTTTTTCAACTCCTGCATTTTTCAATTGTTTAAAGACGAAATTTGTCAACCCCTGTATTTTTGTGCTGTTTAGAGAATAATTTTTTCAACTCCTGTATTTTTCAATTGTGTAAAGATTAACTTTTTCAACTCTTATATTTTCCTTTTTTTTAAAGATTAACTTTTTCAGTTCTTATATGTCTCTGTTGTTTAAAGATTAACCTTTTCAACTCTGGTATTTTTAAACTTGTTTACAGATTAACTTTTATCCCATCAGTTGCCTGGTTGCCTAGTTTGCCCCACACATACCGGGAGCGTAGGTAATGACTTCATTTCCTTCACGTATCTATTTGGCGGCTAATTTTCCCTCTCGTTATTGCGTCAAACGCAATTGCTTGAATGGAACTCTGAGATTATCCTTTCGGAGATTCCTCGAAATTGTCTGTAACAACTCGAATCAATGTCTTCCTAGAAACGATTTGCTCACTATCATGAAGAGGTTGTACCTGATTCTCAAGTCATTATTGCAAGTGGCACTCCTCAGGTATGATTTCCGTGATTGCTCAAAACACAAAACAACTCATGCTTTAAACATGGCACAGACATGCACGCTCTCTCTCTCTCTCTCTCTCTCTCTCTCTCTCGTTGTGTCATAAAGCTAGATAGTTATGTTTATATTTTAAGTACTATGTTTTTGGTGCGAAACACAGAGTGAAAAATTAAAAGATTGAGAGAATATTACCATGATGATTTTGCGGAAGTTATGTATTTCACTGGATCATTTTCAGTATTTCAAGTGGTCGATAGAACAGGTGATAGGAATATAATGAGTTTATCTAGTGCGCAAACAGAAGGAGAAAAGTTGAAAGTGATCTGGTGTCATCCAAGTTGACACAAACGGAACTAAGAGGAAAAATCCGAAGCTGGGCAAATCGAAATAAAACAAACCGGATCATTTCAGTTTGAGTCCAATACTATGAACGCCACACCCTCCTATAGGTACTTATGGTCATCTTATCTCAAAATGCGAAAGGGTAGATCAGATGTTCTTTTCAGTACTATGGCTTTCTTCGTTTGTCAGATTTATTATAGAAATTCTCGTTAGTTGATTATTTTAAAGATATTAACAGTTATTACATTATTGTTTTATGTACTGAGTTACTGCATTATCTACTTTACTATTGTAATTGTATGTTCAAGCAATTTTATATCACATCGTTCTCAAAGTAATAAATTATTAAATACTTTACACAGATGTGCCCTTTCTATTTTAAGACTTCGTACTAAATGAAGTTGGAGTTCGTTACCTGCAGATCCTTTGTGTTAAATACGGAAAACAGTGTATATAT
>NC_061092.1:36250884-36263384 GCF_015104395.2 Macrobrachium nipponense | reverse complement strand
TTTTCTCATCCACTATTGGGTATTATGAAACGACTTGGTCTTAGTTTTAAATGCTTTTAGACGTGTTTAGTCAGCATTTTTTCTTGCACTCGATATGAGTATTAAGAAACTAATTGGACTTGTTTTTTAACGTAATATACTGTATGCATGGGTTTAGTCAACATACTTTTTTTCTTCCGCTATAGAGTAATATGAAACTTAAGAAAATATAGAGTTTTTATCTCTCCTAAAAATAGCTTCATATATCATATGTTTACAAGTAACAATGAAACGAGCAGCTACGCCCTTTCTGATGCTTTTTATTCGCAAATATGATAACTGGTCCAAGTGAAATTTTAATAATCTGGTTTTATGCAAAATATATTCATAGTTTTACGATAAAACCGTAATGATCTTATTGGTGTTTTGTCTTCCAACGTAAATAAACCGTTTATAAGTTAATTAAAACACCGGTGTTGAGAATATAAAACGGATTAATTAAAGGAATAATCATATTGACGTTTCGGACATACAAAACAAGATTAAGTGTTAAAGTGTTCGTGTTACTAGTGCTGTATGCCGTCCTCTTTAAACATGAATTTATGTACAAAATCAACGCTTGAATATGCATATTTTCTGCATATTCATACAGATACGCTCTCTCTCTCTCTCTCTCTCTCTCTTCATATCTCCTCCTACTCTCTCTCTCTCTCTCTCGCCTCTCTCTCTCTCTCTCACGTCTTCTCTCTCTCTCTCTCTCTCACACACACACATATATATATATATATATATATATATATATATATATATATATATATATATATATATATATATATATATGTATGTATATATATATATATATATAATATATAGATATATATATATATATATATATATATAGAGTGTGAATGTGTAAAGATATAAATAGACAGACAGAGTATATTCCCATCAGTTTTCGTAGCGTCTAAACCTCCAAAATGTGTGCTGTCTCTGTTCCACTTTCATGAAATTTTGCCTACTCATCTTGAATGTCTTTCACCCTAGCCCATTTTTCATCCATCTCCTTTTGTGCTATTTTTCTTTATCCTGTATGAAATTCACTTGACATAATGACATTGGGAAGGACCTTTTCAACCCTACCTCCCAAACAAATTTGTATTATTATATTCATTTGTGCCTTAACCAGATAATTATCATGTATTGCTCTAGCTTCTCGTTACCCTTTCTCCACTACAACCATCAGCTTGCTCTGTACTAGCATATATTCACTACTGTCTCAATCCCAATTACATTACTATCTTTCTTACATCATCACCCGAGCACATTTCTACAGGACTGCATCCTCCCGCATTCTAGGACCCTATTTTTAACTACAGATTGTATTTATTTAAGTCCTTAGGACATCCTCCAACCATCTTTCACTCACGTACAAACTCTCCATAATACTTTGTCTTTTTCTTCATATACTTTCACATTCTCGGACCTTATCCTCTACCTTGTCTGTTTTTCCATTTCACCTTTTAGTTGCAAATTTCCTTTCTTCCACCTTCGTTACCTTTTCATCTTTCAACCAGTGTGGATACATAGATAAAAGGAGAGTTCAGCCATTAGAAATTGATCTAGCATAAGAATGTAAGTTTTACGTTGTGAGGACTGGTAGCTCATCTGGTTTCAGGCAGAAATGCACCAAGGGGGGGAACTTACCAATTCTTGTGTGGCAATGAAATAAGCATAGGCAAGAGGAAAGGGTTCGTTCTCCTCCTCGCTTTGTTAAGGAAAAGCATATGTTGGCGTAAAGAAAACAAGGTCCCATATCCCATATATATATATATATATATATATATATATATATATATATATATATATATATATATATATATATCTATATCTATATATATATATTATATATGTGTGTGTGTGTGTGTGTGTTGTGCGTGTATGTATGATGATGTATGTATATATATATATATAGTATATATATATATATATATATATATATATATATATATATCATCATATATATACTATATTATATATATATATGATATATATCTCATCGAATTCATCATCAGCCGTTTCCAGTCCACTGCAAGACAAAGGCCTCAGACATGTCCTTCCACTCCCTTCTGTTTATGTCTTCTATGCCATTCAAATACTTATATATGATATATATAATATATATGTATATGATATATAAAATATATATATATTTATATATATATATATATATATAAAGATACATACATACATACATACATATAATATATATATATATATATATATATCTTATATATATATATATATATCCACACAGATACAAGAATGTAAATAATATGGCTTCTTGTATCATATTGTAATATTACTAAAACATTTCTCGTTTCGTTTTATCTAAAATCCACAAAGGATTATATGCACAATGCTTGCTTGTATTTTTAATATCAGTCAATATACAGGTTTAATTTTCAACGGTTTCGTTGTTTCGTTTTTACATTTCCAATTTAACAGTTGCAGGCCTCAGGAAAAGTACGAACGAGACGTTTCTGTTAAATGAAATGATGTTTCTCGTGGAAACGTTGATATCATCGGTACTAAAGTTAAAGGCTTTTGAAAACAATACAAAAATCAGGCCTGTTGGCTATCACACATGATGGATGAACTCACATTGTTTTTCAAAGCGGAAATAAATCCCTTTTGCATGAAATATTCCAGCCATCGTAAAGTGATATTGCGAGGCTATTCTTTCGGTGTCGTTGAACGAGTAGCTGTATCGTTAGGCCATAAGTGCCCTGAAAAGACCCGAGATTAAAAGGTATTTTTCATTTATACGATCTTGGAGTTTGATAGTCCCTCTGCAGGAGATGAAATAGTTCCTCTATTTTCATAATCTTCCATTGCATAGTTTGATGAATTTCATTTTCTCTGGTGTACCTGCATCACTATATAAGGATTCAGTTTCAGTGGAAATGAGACGTTATTAGTTGGATTAAGAGAATCACACTAAGCACCTGAAACAGGATTAACAGTGGTTCTCAGATCTTTGAGATATAAGATAAACCTGAGAAATTTGAATAGTCTTTGTGTATGCTAACAGCGGAGTGAAGATGAAAATCCATCTTCCCCATGTCAGCATTACAAGTCATGTTATATTACTAAATCTCTCTCTCTCTCTCTCTCTCTCTCTCTCTCTCTCTCTCTCTCTCTCTCTCTCTCCTTTCCCTTTCCCCCCATCTTCCTCTCTCTCTTCTCTTCTCTCTCTCTCTCTCTCTCTCTCTCTCTCTCTCTCTGTATTAAGTCATGGTACGATCATTCAAACGTTGATGGAAATATTTGGCCTTATGAGAACAGAACTTTAAGAAGAACCTTCAAATTCAGTGAAATCAACTCAATACAAATGCAGCAAAAGTGAACAGGTTCTTGGTTTAATTACTGTTGGTGACTTCTTCAGCCGTTAGGGTGATTTTGGCACGCGCTCGTAAGCGAAAGATTTAATCATTAACTTCAGGCTGTTCCCAGATTAATGCCAGAAAATCCATGGAAAACCTGGATGCTGGAATTGACCAGTGACGTCGGTGAGAACAAATGGCTTGACTTAAACGACACGAGAGAGAGAGAGAGAGAGAGAAGATGGAGGAGGGAGAATGGATGGATTGGAGGAAGACCGAAGGGCCGAGAGCGAGACGAGAGGAGAGCAGAGAGAGAGAGAGAGAGAGATGAGTGATATAAGATAAACAATTATTACATTTATATCGTTTATTCAACGATATGTAATATCCATAACAATTGAAGATAGTTATTAATACGAATTATTATTATTCAATGTGGACTCGTGACAATTTTACTAAAGTGACTCCTTTACTATCTATAGCTTTAACCAGCATCATAACTATCGATACATAATTCCTAGTGTCTCGTCTGTAATAATAAAAGCTGCTGACCGACAATAAATGTATAATATGTAGGAGAAATGAATGTGTGTATACTTATGCAATAATTATGGAAACACAGTTGAAACTGTTTTTCAGGTCTGGGATCACCGACCAATCGTTAGTGATAAACTGATGATGGATTATTATTCCATAGCAAAATGTTTCGTAAAATATCACAAGTCCTTATTATCATTCATGGTATTATTCATGATACTGTCAGTCATCCATGGCAGCTCCCGTTTGCCCATTAGTTTATAACTAATTTGCATGTAATCTGTTCTCGCCGTAACGCCACAAAAAGACCGCAGTATTCAAACACGGCCATCATGAACTCGTGATCGAAGTCTCTATTTACATCAGTAATTTATATGCATTTTTGGCTATGTATGCGTTCATAAATTTGTAATCACTTACGGGCACATTCACGCCCGTAAACATGGACACACCTCACGAATATATACGTATATACATATATTATATATATATATATATATATATATATATATATATATATATATATATTTTATATTTACATATGTACATATAGCATATATATATATAATAATATAATACATAAATAATTATAAGATTATAATATATATAATTATTTTAAATTAGTATATATGTATATATACAGTGCGCAAGATATTACGCCCCAGTTTCAGTTTATGCTGAAATGAGGTCGCTAACCTCATACCCTGATAGTGATATTCAACACAGTTAACTAACCACCCCAGATACATGGTTCACTCTCTAGGTCATTCGGAATCGCACATGAACGCGATCGCACGAGAGATGAGGGTCATAATTAGTAGACTATGATACATATATATATATATATAATATATATATATATATTATATATATATATATATATATGTGTTGAACAAATTCATTTCGAAGAAGAGCCATTTCCCCACTTATCACAAAACGGAAATGGCAACTGACCAAACTTTGCTGGACTGCGCCATTCCAGAGATATTTGTGTTGATTTAGATTCAGTGCTTTAGGGAGAAGGAGAAAACAAATTATAGTAAGATTTCGTTTTTTGGAGGAGTGTAAGGTGTTAAATATTCTGTTTTTATATGTTATTTTCGAATCCTATGAAAGCTGTTAAGCTGTTTATGTTTACACATGCTGAAAATGCAAACGCGAATAGGGCATCAGTCGCACTGGCTTCTTACACCCCCCCCCCCCTCCCCACACACACACACACACACACACACACACATATATATATATATATATGTGAATTGCTGTTGTTGTGGCTGTGTGAATTGTGGTGTTGTATTGTGTGTGTGTGTGTGTGTGTGTGTGTATCCTGTGTAGTAATGTGTAACTTACTGATATACATTCATGAATTGAAATATTTGCACTCATGCTCAAGTTAATATTTCATTCCTACGCGTGGGAGTATGTGAAATATGCATTCGTTTAACTATTTCGTATGAATTCTAAAACATTCGAGCACCTTTCCGGCAATAACTGAAATGTATCACACGTAGTTGAATATATCAGAATTTGTCGAGGATGGATATTTCTATTTCTCTTCAGCTGTCCTTGCACACAGGAAAATACATTATTACCACTCCTTACGTTTCAACTTTATCTGAAATATTGCTCATCAACGATTTTCTAGACTGGATTTCACAATTAGGTCAAATGGTTGATTTCTAGTCTATTAGATAAGAATATTACCGACCGAAAGGTTATTTTATTGATTATTTTATACACACTCGTTTATGATTGGGTGGGTTTGCGTAATATTATTTATTATTTGGGCAAGATATGGTTAACTCATTTATCATACTCATCTTATTATTATTGTCATCATCGTCTTTTCTGATTTATGTTACAGTCTGGAATGGTGTTACGTAATATCTTTGAAGTTTTTTCCAGATTAGAAGAAATCAGAAATACTCCGGAACTTTTCCATGAATGCTTGTTTTTTCCAAAATTCGAAGTGTTTATATTTTATAATTTTTTTTAAATTACTGAATATGGTTAATATCAAATTTTTGCTTGATTTGCTTTTTGTTTTAACCTAAAAACGTCAGCCATTTTTACTTCAGATAACAGCAATTTTATTTTTGACGGTAAATATCCGGAAACGATATATATATAACAAGCTGATCGTGAGCGGTGGAAGTTCATGCTCACCGCTTACTATTGGCTGGTTAGTCTTTTCGGTAGTAGATATTAGCCTTCAACTCCCAAAAACAGACCTGTTGGTAATATTCGCAATGACCTCCCGACCTCACCATTTCCTTATACTCTTTTGGGTACGATACTCAGAGCTAGCCTTCATTCCGAACTTATCTACTGGGTCTTTCCCAGAAGCGGTACCGTACAAATTTCTTTTTGTATCTTAAGTATCTTGATCTCGAAACTTTGTCTTATGTATCGTGAATGCTTTGTTTTCATTGGTGCTGTATTCCATAAAATTATGTAAAAAAAAAAAAAATATGAGTATCCTGGACTTCTCATTTGCCAAAGAAAATATTGACTGCTTTGTATGAAGTGTGTTGACACTGGTATTGTTGCCATACTTTACGAAACGTGGAGTGCACTAAACTACAGACTAATTTGTTGATTTGCTTTTTAGTTCATGAGGATTCTGCTCTCTTGAATCTTATCGGCTCGTGACATGGGGCTCTCTCCACATTGTGAATAATAATAATAATACTAATAAAAACAATATTTAAGAGCTGATCTGCAGCTATGAAAGCAGTATCATTCTCCTTATCCCTAGCAAAACCATTCCATACGCCGCACAAAGAGGAACAGTTAGATGTATTTGAGAACGCATGGAAACGTGCCCTTTGAGCCATTGAAAGTTACAAAGCAGCATTTTGACACTAATGAAGAATTATATGGAAGGGTAAAGCTTTTGAAAGTTTAATTAGTATTTCTAGAATATTAAAACCTCGGATTCTCAACAGTTTTTTTTATGTTGATCTTCGCCGCAGAATGACTAACCTCCACAAAGATGAGAGTGATTTAATTCCTTCAAGTATTTCCTGGAAGTCACCAATGATAAGTAAACAACATTACTTTTACAAAGCACATGTAAATCCCACTTTCCTATGGTCAAGCTGATGTATTATTTTGTTTGTTCATTAGCTTCCATTAAAAATATATATTTATTTCATAATTTCTCAAAAGGCAGCTAGAATTTAAAAACAGCATTTATTTTGTAATTTAGTTCAGTTCGAATACATACATACACACACACACACACACACACACACACATACACACATATATATATATATATATTATATATATATATATATATATATATATATGTGTGTGTGTGTGTGTGTGTGTGTGTGTGTATGTATGTATTCGAACTGAACTAAATTACAAAATAAATGCTGTTTTTAAATTCTAGCTGCCTTTTGAGAAATTATGAAATAAATATATATTTTTAATGGAAGCTAATATATATATATATATATATATATATATATATATATATGTATGTATATGTATGTATGATGTATGTATGTATGTATGTATATATACATATGTATATATTGGTTTTTAGAGTATTTGCTAGTTAATTTTTTTATTTTCATGGTACTTTACTATTTCTTGTACATTTTTTTCTTCTAGCACGTGTATATTTCTTTTCTTCATTCATATATATATGACATTTCACTGAACGAAATTGATAAAAAGTGGGAATGTACAAGTGAAATATAGTGTCGCTTGTTTTCGACTGTTTTATGCAAAATACTCACGCCTGGGCAACTCAGAAATTTGGGAGAGATCGTGGATAGACGAAATTTTCGAACATCGCATGAATTCTATGAAGAGAATAGAAAGAGCAATTACGAATTCACTTTTTTGTTAGATGAAATGTAACGTCCATTTAGCCTTGATATGTTTGATTAAACTCAGAAAAGTAATCAAAGTATTTTTTAAGTTCAGGTTGCCGAAAAACAATTACTGGTGGAATCATTGTGAATTGTTTTACCAGTTGCAGATCTGCAATTACCATCATCCGTGTTGCTAGCAGGCAGTTTATCCACAGCCGTATTAGTGTTCTCATTTCTTTACTAATTTTTATTTTCATGTAGTAGATTACAACTAGCACATAAAGTCAATTATATATATACATATATATATAAGGGATTATATACCAACAGCGACTGGCTCCTCATCAAAGAACTGGCCGGATCCAAGGTTGTTTAATTGCGCTGATCGGACGACCAGCAATAAATTAAATATGTTACTCACTAACCGTTGTTCAGAATAAAATAATCTGAAAATGTGGATAAAAGAAGCTAACTTCCAAACTCAGAAATATCTACTTTGTACTTTTATAAAGCAACCGTTAATGAAGTATTTTACTCATATGAATAAATAAGTAAGCAAATAGATATAACACTCGTAGTTCATTGATAATTTACAAAGCTACCGTGGAATGAGTGACGTTTTGTTTATTTTTTTTTTATGTTTTTATTTGAACATCTATTTTCTCTTAGGCTTCTAAACGGAAAGTATCGTTTCAGCGTAAAATAAGACTTTTGTCATTATTAAGGCTGTTTCAAGATACACTTTAAAATTCCAGTCTTTTGAAGCAAAGATGAGGAATCCCCTTTGTTGTAAGCCTTAATGCCCTCTGGGATTCGAGTCCCAAAGTAAAGAAATATGTTCACAAAAAACTTCCGTACCTTTGTTCCTGACCATAACGTTTGGTTTTTAAAGAAATGATCATTGCTGACCAATATGTTAAAGCCATTATGGGTTCCATTCCTGCCAAATAGAAAAATTTACAAAATAGTGAAAACGTGGCAGTATGAAACGAGTAACTTGTGTATAATCAGATTGAAGTCCAATAATTTTATCGAATGAATCACTTGGTGAAATCATTGACTGATGCTATAAACCGTACCCCCAGATTTGCTTAATGCGCCGCATTAATTGACTGATGTAATGAACATTTATTCAGTAATTGGTGTAATAAACTCTACTCATTGATTGGTGTAATAAACTCTACTCATTGATTGGTGTAATAAACTACGTTTATTAACTAATGCAATATATAGTACTAATCGCTGATTGATTGGCACAATATGCAGTCATCGATTTATATAGTGACCTTCCATTTACAGGTCATACTCATGTACTGCCATGTGTCTTTAGCTCGGTTTGAAATAGAAAATTGTCCAGGACATGAAGCTTTTAAATTTCTCTATAGAGTTGTCACATATATCAGGGGTTCTATGTTTTCACGTGTGGTTCTTTTTGTTTATACATTTTATTCGTTTTTTGTATTTATTTATTTGTTTATTTATTTTGTATAACATTGTGCCTCTAGCGTTATTCGAGTTTGATGCTTTGAGAATTCTATTCTACTGATACTGCTATTTACTCATTTTTATTGATATTATATTATCACTTTGAATTTATATGAGCATCATTATTAAGAACTAGTAAACTTATACTACTAATAGGGCAGTCCGTCATGCAGTCCACTTGTGTAGGCTTCTGTTTCTTTGTTTCTTTGTTAGCTTTTTATTTATTTATTTATTTATTTATTTATTTTTTTGCCAATCCTTATAAAAGAGCATAACAGCTAAGAACAAGGCAATAAATCTGGGAACAAAAAATAGAGAAAACAAGACAAGGGTTTTAGTATTGTACAGGAATTGCTATGCTAGCAAGTTCTACTGGTTTTCGAGTGGGTCGAACCCTGACGTCAAAGCTGACAATGAAGGAGTCACCTGATCAAATTTTTGTTTTAATCTTCCGGGACTGATTTTTGGAATTATGTGGCATCGGAGTTACGAAGGTGACCGGTTGTAACGCGAAGGGGCATCATGCAACTTTTTTTATAATGAGGTCAACACCAGCGGATCAGCAATATGGATTTAGAAGATTTCCTTAAATATATCAAGTATTTATTTTTGTTTATTTGACATACAAATTAATTTTATTTCTATTTGCGACGACGATTCCCTTCGTCGTTGCTACAACGCTATGTTGTATAAACAAATGGAAAATTTTGCGAATGTTCAAAAGAATAGAATTCTTTATTCTAAAAGATATATATTTTGGTAGCAACGTTGATCTTTGTGTCTTTTACATCTAGAGAAATTCAGAATAGCTCCATTTAATAATTACAAATGCCATCTTTCAGAACAGAAAGATTCTGCAAGTTAAAAACCAAAAATGGAATTCTGTGGTTATAGAAATGTATTCAATAGATATTATTTTCCGTTACCATTTATCCTTATTTTCACAAAATTGGTCACCAAATTTATGTGTAATTTGCTCTGTATTTTCTGTGTGTTCATGGTCATTCATACATACATACATATATATATATATATATATATATATATATATATATATATATATATATATATATATATATATATATATATATATAGAGAGAGAGAGAGAGAGAGAGAGAGAGAGAGAGAGGGGAGAGAGAGAAAGAGAGAGAGAGAGAGATTATCCGATTTCTGAAATTGGGTATGACTCCAGGGAGGAACAGCGCAACCGTCATTGCCACATTCATACTTTAATTGAATAATCGTAGATACATAAGTTTCTCTGAAAATGGAAATATAGGAAATTAAAAAGAGACTTACACACGATGACACGTAGAGACACACGCATAAACAAATTACTAACTCTTGAATACACATTGCGATCACAGGTTTATGATGTAATGTATGCGTGTGAACAGTGCAGCCTTTTTTTGTTGGCGCCGAGTGCAATAAATACATGCAAATTCATTTTAAATGAATGGCAACGAAAGCGACCATGGATGAATGACAGTATCATGAAGAATATCATGAATGATAATAAGGATGATGGTATTTCACGCTACTTTTTTTTATCGGAAAATAATCCACCATCACAATTCGTCCCTAATTGTTGTCGCTGATCCCAGGCCTGAAAGCGGCTGAATATTCTTTTGTGTGTCTGAATTTGCTTAGCCACACAGATCACGTTCGAATGAGCGCTACCTTTCATATGGCCGGGAAGTGAACTCGTGCTAATGAGTTTCGATTGTTTTCCCTTAATTAATGTGCAATGGCCTTGTTCTTTCCCAAACCACCTCATTCCTTTTTTTTATTTTCATTTTCGAGGTGTCCAGGTCTGACATTCTGCTGCCTAAAAGGGAATGCATTTTAACATTGTCAATTGTAACTGTGCAGAAGTGATAGATTCTTTTTTTTTAATGTCTTACTTGGATATACATGAATACATACTCTTGTATATATATACATAAATATGTGTGTGTGTGCATGCGCGTATACATATACATACATACATTACATACATATATGTATATATATATATATATATATATATATATATATATATATATACATATAATACACACACAACACACACACACACACACACACACACACAAATATATATATATATATATATATATATATATATGTATATTTATGAAGACTTGAAACACTATTGCTGCGATTTTGTCTCAGACATGTATGTATGTATGTATGTATGTATGTATGTGAGGCGTTAACAAGCATTAGAACGAAGGTAAGCCCTTAATAACATCTTACGTTTCTCTGTATGTTTATTTCAAATGAAAATATTTATGGTCTCACGTCCGAAGTAAAGCGAATAACAAAACAGCAACAGCCACAGGATAATGCGAATAAGTTGACGATTATTACCATATTTTGTTTAGATGCATATTATTGATTATTACTATTTTTACATAAGCCTACTGTATATTTAGATTTTGAATCCCAGGATTCAAAAATTAAACTTTATGAAAAATCGTTAAAAATGAAAAAGGAAATGTAGTTTTCCTGTGAAACAAAGTCGCGTGCGGTGCACTGTAGGCATTACTTGAATTTGTTTGTAACGTCCCTTTGACCTCTAACTGTAAAACTGTAATCCTTTCAACCTTTTGTTATACCTCCGTTCATATTCTATTTCTTCCATCTTTCCACCCTCTCCTTACAATTATTTTAGCATTACTTCCAGCGCTGAATGTCCTCATAGGTCCCAGAGCTTGCATTTTGGCCTAAATTATATATTCCAGTTCCAGTATTCCTTGTTACCCAGAGGGTGTTATAGGTCATCTGTTCGTATTTCACTTAATATAAAAGGAGAATAAAACAAAATCCTCTCAGTGGCCTCCGTGTTTGCTTCATACTTTCTGCTCGCACCAGAACGTACCTTCGAACGCTTCTCTTCATTTACAGTTTGCTTTGATGCACTCTTGCCCATCTCACAGAGAGGAGACTGGAATCAAGTTTGAGAACATGAACGGTTCGTGCAACGCTCATTTGCAAAGCATTCTGCCACTTTTAATATCTACGGCTTTCGGATTCCCGTTATGGAGATGAGACAACTCTGGAACGAATAGAGTGGGGTTATCGCCTGTAAAGAGGATTAATTCGAAGAGGGATTACATGCAAAAAGGATTATTGTATGAAAGATTCCACGTGAAATGGAAACGCATCACGAAACAAAATGCTCTCCAAAAGAGGTCAGGTTCTTTTGATAAACACGTAGCCATTCGCGGAACTATAAATAATACAAGATATTGCTTTTCCATTATATAACTGCGATTGCTCCTGC
>NC_061092.1:36240884-36243384 GCF_015104395.2 Macrobrachium nipponense | reverse complement strand
TCGGGAACAGGAATGTGACGAAGGGATTCAGTTCCCATTTCCTGGTGGATGACAACTGCAGGTGGCACCTGCTTTATTCTGGAATAGTCTTGGACTCCCTGCTCTACCCTCTGGTGATGTTGTTAAACTGGATGCTCTTCAGGTCAGCAATCTATGTTGATATATTAGTGCATATTGATATGTAAATGAGAGTATATGTGTAGTATAATACACACACACACACACACACACACATATATATATATATATATATATATATATATATGTGTGTGTGTGTGTGTGTGTGTGTGTGTGTGTATATACATTTAAATATATATTCATATACATATATAAATGTGTGTGTGTATGTTAAGGTGTGTGTATTTACAATTGATGAACGCTTTGGCCTCGGCAGTATTCTAATCCTGGTCGACGCAGAAGCTCTTATCGGTTTGAATTGCCTTTGAGTGTCAGTTATTCCCAAGGTATAGCAAATTCGACATTAACGATATTTTTGGCTATATATATATATATATATATATATATATATTATATAATTATTATATATATGTGTGTGTGTGTGTGTGTGTGTGTGTGTGTGTGAGTATGTATATAGATGTGTGTGTGAATATAAATACATTTAAACTATATATACATACATATAGTATACGCAGAACACATATTTACATAAGTAAACAAACTTTGTTTAAAACAGAAAGCGTTTCATCTTCAAAGGAGCCGCTGTAGGATGCTATCTTCCGTTAACATGCATTTTTTATTAAGCAGGGGATGAGGTTTCAATCGTCATAAACCTTACCTCCTCACAAGCGGAAGTATCAACTTCCTGCACTTCAAGAGGGATTATTTTCGCTCCTTGTGCTTTTTAACTGTGAGACAGATTTATCGTCGTTAACATTGGTTATTTCATTTGGATATAATAACTTACTAAGGTATGTTGTTTTTTAAGATTAAGGCAACCGTATACTGGCACGGGCTCTTGCTCTTTGAGATTTCTGTAACTGGAACAATCTGTGGAATGTGAAAACAGATTCTGGCGGCTATACTGACCAAAACTTCGTGTTTCATTATTTATCTAAGCTAACCTTCTTGTGACTTGTACATATCCTTACAATTCCCCTCTCACCTTAAACGAGGTGTTGAAAGAGTGCATTTAAATACTTTCACCCTTCTTTCCTCCAATAATATATAACATTCATACATTCGGAGAAATTTTTATGAAAATATCTTCTTCATTTTTTTGCATGAGTGCGATGCTAAAAGTTAATGCCTGCTGAAGTGGCGCCTTAAGAGTCGTTATATAAAGTTGCTGGTGTTGTGGAAGTTTTCTTCGTAGTGATATATCCTTGAATAAGTTAAAGGATGAAAGAGGTGTTGACCCATTTCTTGCTTCTTCGCTGAATTCCACTCATATGAAAAGAAGCAACTTTATTTTTAATACATATTTAGGCGAAGAAATCCACAATTGTGTAAGTATAAATATGCATTAAAAATATATTAAATCGAGAGCTCTCGAGAACCTGCTCGAAAGCGCAGATTTTGTGTGTATGTATATTACACTTACACCATTGTGGAATTCCTCATCGTTTAATGGCTCATGCGATTATGAGATTGAGACTTTTATAATATTTTTTGGTTTTGATATTAAGCCATTTCCCCTAAAAAGGGGGTGGCTCTCGAGACAGGAAAAGACAATGTTCAGTGTCCCAATTACAGTGAAAGTACTGTATATTTCATGACCATCTTTAGCAGAATACGTCCAAACAATAGCTGCTCTTTGCTCCTACACAGGAGTTTCGCCAGTAGTGTTTCCATCCCCATAAACGCTGTGCCATTCACCTCAAAATTGTAAGTACTATCTCGATTCCAAGATTTCCAGGTCTCTCCTATCCAAAAACTTTTCAAAACCATCTATTCACCTTTTTTTTATCATTGACCCTCCAAGTTTATTCTCAATCGTTTGCACACATCCTTCTTCCTTCTGTGCTCCACCTTTTCTCTAACTCCTCTTTCATCCTACAATTATTCGATGTTTCTGTTCCCAACTACTGCATTTCATACCTATTCACACTGTTTTCAGCTTTTGTGTACAGATACTTGAATTTAATTTAAGCCTTCATGAAAGATATGTTGCGTGTGAAGTGAAATGCTTTAGTAAGTTACTCATTGCAACGTATCCTTTAAAGTGTGAGCTGTCTGGTCAAGAACTAACATTAAAATTGGACAGACTCCTTTTGGGGGGAAAAGTGAACTTTGGTCCCGGCATTGATAATCAATTTCTCTGGTTTGGCTTTTAGTCTTTTGTTCGCTTACTTGCAAAATCAACAGTGGAATTATCGACTGTACTTTGTTTTGTCCGATTCCGACCTTTAACATTCTGCTCGCTGCATCTACTTTAAATGAAATTACGGCAAAGTACGAAGAACCTCGAATGCTGCCGAGAATTGCCATTCCTCATCAATTTACCTCGTTACGAGAAGAGTTTCGACAGAGTTCTCTCTCT
>NC_061092.1:36228384-36235884 GCF_015104395.2 Macrobrachium nipponense | reverse complement strand
AGACCGATCTTTGCCCTCGTGTAGGAGGCAGCCCTTCAACCGCGTGGAACAAAAACCCCCACACGCGGACAGGAGCGCACACTGACTTTCAGTAAATTAAACATATATGTAATTAATATATATTTATGTATAATGTGTATATAATAACTTACTTTCAACTTTTTATATAATTTCTGTTGTTAACATATTTATTTATTTGTCTTATTTTATGTTTCACTATAGTCTTTTGTAAATACTTAAAACTAGGTATCTGGCAATTGTACTACCTTTCCGTCCTCATGACGTCACAAAACGCATGTAGGTTCATATTTGTATTTACGGGCTGCTCTGTGAGCAAGAGCCCGTGCTGACACAAGGTCAGCTAAATCAAAAACAACAACATATTTGTATCAGTACGCTTGATAACGTCAATACGTATAGGTTGACGAAACAGCTGTCGCGTGTAAAAATACTGGAGTAAATGGAAGAACCCCATTATGTGTCCATTAGTAACCTGAACAATGAAGTAAAGAAAATAAATAGAAAATATGAAGCAATTTCAAAAAAGCTGGTTAACAGTGAAAAAGCCATTCTATTCAATGAATGTTGTATATATATATATATATATATATATATATATATATATATATATATATATATATATATATATATATATATACGTTTGACTTTTGAACGCCATAAAAATGCACGTTTCACACCCCTCGACTGGTTGCTTTACCGAAGAATATTAAATCGGAATTGTCACAATAGGGTATCATCTAGAAATCAATACAGCGGCCGATATCTTAATTCTATCAGGAACCCTAACAACACCCGTGTGCTAAGGAAGACTCCATCAATCTTAGATTTAATACGGGTCTCTCTCTCTCTCTCGCTCTCTCTTCCCTCTCTCTCTCTCTCGTCTCTCTCTCTCTCTCTACTCTCTCTCATACACACACACACACACACACATATATATATATATATATATATATATATATATATATATATATATATATATATTTATATATTATACATGCACATACAGAATACGAATATTAGTGGAGTAGATTGCATATACCTATATACAGTTCATTCACTTTTATTCTGAATGGGAGTAAAGTACACGAAAATGACGTCGGGGACACAGAATAAGTCGAGATTTAAAAGTTGCCAGAAAAAAAGGAGATAAAAGAAGGGAAGCAGAAAGGAAGGAAGACCAAGACCAAGACAACGTCGCGAGAGGAATCGCTTTCGATCTGATATATGGAGATTTTTTCATATTATTCTGCCATAAATTTCCTCTTGATTTACATGGGTGACGCGGAAGACGAGAAGGGAGACAGAAGTAATAACGGCGTAGTCAGAGGGGAAGATTTATAGAATAAATCCCTGACATATGAAGGGGATTTAAAGAGAAAAGAAGGAAAATCCGTCCCATATCAACATACAGTTTAACATAAAATCGCAGAAAGTATTCATTTTTTAAGTTTCAGTAACTGTTATGGTGAAATACGAAAAATGCGGTTCTGTTTGTTCATTGATAAATATCAAACTCACTTGTAATTTTAGGAAAATATGGTTTCATCCGTTACTTTTTCCATATTTGAATATTTTATGTTTTTAAACAGTATTGTCATTTCATATACATACATACACACGTACATATATATATAATATATATATATATATATATATATATATATATATATATATATATATATATATACATATATACATATATAATATATATATATATATATATATATATATATATATATATATATATATATACGTATGTTTGTGATTGACACGTATTTAATGTGAAAAGTGCCCTACATTTCTTCATATTTTACAATTCAATTATAAATATGTTATTAGCAAAATAGATTCAGTCAAATATCAAACATAAATATTTTTTCATAGGACACTCGAAGAATCTACGGTTTTTTAAATACTTGAATATCCTATAGGATTTATACTTTCTAAATATGTCTTCCATTTCTTAGATCTGGAAGCGTACGCCCAAACAGATGATGATGAAGTAGTTATTTAATTTTATATTCCATTCAAAACTTCGCATGCGTAGTATTAATTACCGAAATGACAAAAAGTCATAGGATAGAATTATATAACACACGCACATTCTTATATATAGTACAATTTACCATAATCATACATACATACATATTTGGATACATATATGTATATATATATATAATTACTTTTATATGTGTGTGTTTATTTATATATATAATATATATATATATATATATATATATATATATATATATATATATATATATATTTATATATTATATATATAAGGTGTTTCGAAATTAAGAGTCCCCCCCTCTACAGCATAATCTAACATTGATATGGACAAAAACAAAAGTAATTTAGAACAGGTATTTATTTAAGTTTCTCTCTGAGTACTTAAAATTTTGTGTGGCCTCCATCTGCCTGTTCCACAGCCTACATTCTTGAGGGGTATGATTTCAGCAAATTGCAAAAAAGCTGAGACTCAAACTCCATTCCCCTGAGCACTTCGGTCACCTCTCTTCGCAGGGTGTCGAGGCTTGGCATACCATCATAGTTCACTGTGCTCGCTTCATGACAATCCTTTAAGGTACTACCAATGTTTTCACACACTTTAAGGTCAGGGGAGCTATCTGGAAATTCACTTGACGAAGCAGCTCCTATGTCTGAAGAGCCTTGAAACATGGTGCCTTATCATGCAAAAATATGACTCTTTCAACAGATAACACATTTTCAGGATCTTTGAGGAAAGGAAATACTCCACCAGTAAGCATAGTTTCTCTGAAGTATTCGCTATTCCATGACTGTCCTTTTTCTTTGATGATCTGCATTAACCATTTGGCTGTTAAACAGAGGAAAATTCCCTAACACTCAGGAAATTTCACAACTTGGCGATTGAGCACATCATCGCTGATATCATCCAACTTTGCCACCCAAATGATGTCATTTTTATGATTTGGCTTCCTGACTGTGTAAATGAAGAATTCATCTGATACGGCAACATGGAGAAAGTCAGCTTCATCCCAGTCTTTAAGAAATGAACCACAAAACCATGCACGGTCTTCTCTCTGTTGCTGAGTGATGTTGGGCTTGCTGATAACATGAAATGGCTTGATACCAGATTTTTTTCAGCTCACGATATACAGCACTTCTCTTCTTTCCCCTTTTTGTGTCTAGTTCAAGCGCCAATCTACGCAAAGACTTTCTTGGTCTACCCACAGCCTCAGCTATGATGTCTTTTGACTCCTGAGAAAGGACTTCAGGCATCCAAGATTCTCTCTCTTTTTGCGAGGACAGTCATATTGATTTTTGTTCCAGTTTCTTTTAACAAAGGATTCATCTCTCTTAATGTATTTAGCTATCCAGGAACGTGAAATGAAGGATGAGCCAGCATCCCTGACCTCTCTGAAGGTTATAGCCCGGATTCGGTCAATCCATCTGATTTCCTCCGAGTCGTTAGCCATGGCTGTATTTTACTCCGTCGCTCAGTGTGAAAATACAAGAAATGTAAAATGAAAAATAGCTTAATAGAAACTTAAGATAATGTTCTTGGAGATAGGCTATAGCAGAAAACTTCATAACTTTCCATTTGTTCTGTGGAGGGGGGCTGTAATTTCGAAACACCCGGTATATACATATACATATATATATATATATATATATATATATATATATATATATATATATATATATACATATAATATACATACATATATTTATACATATATATATAGTTGTATATATATGTATATATATACACACATATATATTATGTGTTTATGCATACGTGTTTGTGTCCGTAGCCTGAGAGGGATTTGTTTAGTCTTTATGAATAAAATATTATTACATCAAATATTTCATATTTTCTCTACCCTTTCATGAATTCCCAAAGGGAGAGAACTATGTGTAGTTACTTCCGTTTACCTTGACTTGATTCTTTTCTTTATCTTTTTTTCTTCTTCTTCTTTTTCTTATTCTTATTCTTCCTGATGAACTATTGAAAACGTAGATGTGAGGAAATTCCTTTGGGTATATGAAAGGGGTCATATGTAGATAAGCTTTCAGAGGGAGCCCCCCCAAAAAAAACTCAAAAGGAAACATCCAGACTTCTTACAGCAAAAGTTCTTTGAAAGGTACATACTATATCTGTATATTTTCGGAAGTTGGTTGAATACGTTATGTTATATATATATCTATATATATATATATATATATATTATATATATATATATATATATATATATATATATATATATATATATATATATTATATATATATATATATATATATATATACGTATATATATACATATATATATATATATATATTCATTTTTTTAAGGATATAAATATGCATATGTACAGGTACGTGTGTGTATGTTTGATATAGTAGGCTTCGTAGTGACAAGCGTTTCTGAAATGTGCAGAAATCGAGAAGTTAAGAGGGTATTGCCGCAAATAAATATTACATATTTATCTAATAAAAAGGGACAAGAAATTTATATATATATATATATATATATATATATATATATATATCATTATATATATATATATGTATATATATATATATAATACATATATATATATATATACATATATATATTAATATATTATATATATATATACACATATATAGATACATATGTATTTACTTAATTGCCTTTGTATGAATGCGAATATGTGTTTATGTTAGCATTTATTGGCTTTTTTTTATTAGAACAGCAAATAAATACACTTGCAAAGGGCTAAGGGCAAGTCCCAACAAACGGAACATCCAAGGCCTTCATAACAGAGGTCCCTCGGAAGAGGTTTTATGACATAAGATTATTTCTCAAGGGAACACCAAAAGTTTACGTCGATGAAATAAAAAAAAGAAAATATAAAAAAAGAGAAACCTGGACTTAAGCACCTTCCTCTCCACATCCTGCCCCTATCCTCAGAAATCCCCGTTTATAAATATCTTGAAAGGCCTGGAAAATGGTGGGTCATATTTACATATCCTTTTGCTTCCCTATTCTATGACTGACGATTTGGAGGCTCGGGACGTCTTGGGGGGTGTATCGCCTCTTTGTGTGGGCATATGGGCACGTGAATATATATATATATATATATATATATATATATATATATATATATATATATATATATATATATATATATATATACTATATACAATATATATAAAAGCTTCAAATCCAGTGACTTTCAACGTCGACTGGAAGTCGTTGGAGGATCTCTGGAGCGTTCGAGACACTTACGGAGGTACAAATACATCTATCACTTATAATTCCCTTCAGTAATATTCCCGAGGTAGCGCGAATTGGATAATAAACGGCATTAGTAGTTTAATGCTTGTATATAAATGATGGTGACACAAACACACACACACACACTATATAATATACATATATATATATATATATATATATATATATATATATATATATATATATATATATATATATATAACGCAATTGGAATTCATATATTTATTTTCTCTTTGTGGAAAGCGGATATTTACATAGTGAAGTTCCCTAATTCTAATTACCGCAAAATCCTGAACAAGCAAATGTAAATGCCTGTGTTTATATATATATATATATATATATATATATATATATATATATATATATATATATATATATATATATATATTTGTGTGTGTGTATGTATACACACACATACACACACATTTATATATATATATATATAGAGTGAACTTTTACCTTTAACATCGTAGCTTACTCTCTTCTCTTCTTATGCTTTCCAGAATTACCTCACCTTTTAATCATGATCTAAAATATTAAATTTTGTTTATCAATTTCTATTCCTATGTTTTTACTACTGATTTTCATAAATGATATTCTGAATTAATGTGCCAGTCAAGGCTGCCTAACAAAATAATCCAGAATAATTTACTTCTACTTATTTCTTTCGTATTCGAAACCGTATTTGTGCTTGTGGTGCGCTTTGGACGTTAGTGTGTAATGTGTGCATGTGGGTGTGTGCTTCTAAGTTCTGCTGTTCTCTCGCAAATTATTCATATGCTTTTCGTTTATTCCGTATTCATTAAGCTTTGAAGGTTTTAGGTGAAATGAAAAACATTGCTTCCAAGTTTTATGGTATCTCTAACTGAAATGTGAAGAATTTTTATTTATAAAAAACTCAGGTTTTTTTTTTCTCAACCAGATTAAAAAAGTATATCATCGCTGCTCAGTGCCTTTATGTTCTTCATAATATTTCGTTTTTTCCTAACACCCAGTCTTTCATTTTTCAAGGTCAGGGAAAAATCAGGACATTGAGTTTCCTTGCCACAACGGTCTCAGTATTTATATATATATATATATATATATATATATATATATATATATATATATATATATATATATATATATATATACACACACACATATATTATATATATATATATATATATATAGTATCTATATATATATGTGTATATATATAATATATATATATATATATATATAATATATATATATATATGTATATATATATATGTATGTGTGTGTGTGTGTGTGTGTGTGGATATATTGATAGGTATAGATATATAAAAATTTAGATAGAGATAATTGGGCACAAGGATGCCATGTCAGCATAACCACTTATAGCACTATAATATCGCCGAAATATTGACGTCTTTGTCTTTAATTAAAAACGGAAATTCCTCCGAATCCTCCTTATGCAAACACAAAAAATGCCGCGTGGTTTCAGACGGTTAGTTCTTTTTATGGGGCGAGGTTGGCAACAATGGATTGTCTAACTTCACCAACTTTGGCGAGGCTCTGAATGACCTTCAGAAGGAAGTTTTGTTGAAGATTCACAAACTTCTCTCTCCACGACGGTTGTTGAAAGCCCTCGGCCAAGAAGAAACGGATTTAAAAGCCAGCCATCAGGTATCTGTTTTTTCTCCTTCCAGTGAATTGGTTGAATGGAGGAAAGGACCTCTATTGTCTGTCAGCTTCCTGGATCAAAGTCAAGTGCCCTTTTGATCATAGCTGGATCTTGGTTATTAGTTTTCTTGTATTTAATGTAAATTTACATGATTTTTATAAGAATACAAGAATATTGTTGTTCAATTATCAATTGCTTGGCTCTAATTTACTCCTGCGTTCCTTTTTTTCTGGTTTCTCAGTATAGGTACTATTACAGTCACTTTGTGGTTAAATTAACTCTAAAATGCTTGAGTGGCCTCAGTTTACTTAATTTTTCCTTATTTTTCTCTCCCCTACCAATGTTTATAGTCACCGATCTGGAATGGCATAAATGATTGATTTCATCCTTTACATTCCTTATTATCTGTATTCAATGTATTTTGGACTTCGTGATTGATTTGCTTCATACTTATCTTCTCCTGAACTTTTATTTTTCCTTTGTCTACTGTCTTTTTCGCGTATTACCACCTCAAGCCACATACAGACGAACGTAACCCTCATAGCACAGTAATCCCGTAAGCTA
>NC_061092.1:36190884-36218384 GCF_015104395.2 Macrobrachium nipponense | reverse complement strand
CTGGAGAACCATTAAAGGATATTGAGCGTCATTTTGCATTTTATTTGGGTCCCCGTCAGTTTTGTCAATCGAAGACAAAAATAATCCTGTGTGACCCTTTCCCCTCTCGTCAGTTAGAGCACCAAGAGCTTCCTTCGGTCGTTAGACCCAAGAGTAAACAAGTGAAGGCCTTTAGCCTCTTCAGTTATTTTAATAAGCAAGTCACTTATGCCAAAGCGATATTTGATAGCGTTCCGGCATTAAGTGCCAGTTTTTCCTCTTCATCATATTTTACTCTTTTTGAACGTTTCAATTTGCTGATAGGTCATAACTGATAATGCTTTTAGGCTATGTTTATCATTTGCATCAGGTACCTAGAAAATAGCTCACCAATGCTGCTTGGCAGTGGATGCTTTTCTATTTATTCTTTTCATTTGGGAATGAGTAGCATTGCGTCCCTTCCTTTCTGTTGTATTTTGGAATTCTGTGCTGCAATTCATGTCAGGAACACAACCTCAGAGGAGTTGCCTTATACTGGTAATAACATAAAACCTTTATTATTAAACTTTGACCTGTGCCATGGCCTTCCCATGTCTTATGTTTGAGATCCCTCGCTTGATGGTACACTCAGGTGAAGTTGATTTTGTCCGTTCAATTTTTGTCTTTTTCTTTATCTTTTTATGAGTCAAAGATTTAGCTTATTTGCTTGACTCAGAAAACGAAGACATGCACACACATGCAGATATGCATTGTACAATATATATATATATATACATATAAATATATGTATGTGTATATATATATATATATATATATATATATATATATATATATATATATATATATATATATATATGAGATAAAGAGAGAGATTTTCATTAGAAGTCATTTCATAACGGCTAAATTATTAATATACATCTGTTATTTTCTTACCCATTTTATTTTCGGTTAGACATGGAAATCCCATCCCATGGAGGCTCCTAGAGAAGTTCAGGACTTATTGGCCTGACACCTACAAATATCGATAATCCCATTAAATTGCCAAGTCTTTATATATGCTGTGTTGAATTCCGACTGTTCAAAATTATCACCAGCGACTGTATTTTCAACATGTTTCCGAATTCACTTATAAACCTCACAATTTCACGAAACTAACAAACACCTAAGTGGAGAGGCTAACAGGCGGATTCTTTGGGAATTGAAGGAGCAAGAGGCCCTACTCACAAATAATTTATTAAATGATGTTCATGAAATGACGGAAGGGAATGCATAGTGCTTTTAACCCTTACAAGTTACCTGCTGATGTGATATATGGTAGTTAACATTTCTCTCGTAAGTAATTGAGCGCCAGACTTATTTCTTGACTTGGCGCATCAAGTATTATGTAGAGTTTACATAGAATTCAAATAAACTTTATACTTTTCAACTCCATTTTAATTATCAATACGCCGCATGTACAGCTCCATTTTACAATATTCTACGAATGGCATTACAAAGTAGCTGTGGCAATAAATACTACTGACCCAATTCCACATTTCTTCGATGTTATTTCATCTCGGCCTCTGGAAATGTTTGAGCGTATTTGCATTTGAGGTTTAAATAAAAACAAGTCCCAGTGTGGTGCGACGAAATCTGTGTAAGCGGCTGTATTTTAAATATTTAGGTACAGTGTCGCTGGTTCGCGTGAAGATATTCTAGTGGGAATTACTGATATATCTAGGTTACGAGCTTAAAATGAGATATCTTTTGGACAACTCTTGATCGAAAAGGTTTTAGAAAATACAGTGATTTCTAATGGTTTGCGTTTGTGAACTCTAAATGCAAATTCATGTAAGATGTAAGTCCGTGGTTTAGCTTACAGTAACTTCGTAGATTTCCACTGTTCAATTTAGAACAAAAAATTCAATCCATTACCTGAGCAATTGTTGTCAGGCTTATTTTGTTAAGTTTTGGAACTCAGTATACAATCATTCATCAGAAAAAGGGTTTTCCGTATTCAGTTACTCTGCTGTCTTGCAAATTTCCCAAAGTTAATATATGATTTCGATAAAAAGTTAATATCTGATTTCCACGAGAAGTTATTTTATAGTTTCCATAAAAGATACATCTCGTTTTTACCTAATTTATGTATTTTTTCAACTGCAAACATTCTCGCATCGAGGCTTTCAAAATTGCCACTGTAAAAATTCATAATATGCTTTTAATAAATCTCTCGTCCCTTTGTAGATGTTCCCATTCTTTCACCAAAGACTGTATTTTGCTTTATAGCTCAAAGCCACATATTGCTTTACATAAAAACATAACCAAGACATTTATTAGCCTTTCCTTTGCTCTCTCTTTAGGATTATATATCCTTGCCCAGAGTCCCCGGTTCTCTAGATTTCAGCTAGAACTTCCGGCTATTGACTCTCTCCACAACTAGCTGGTCACCTGAAATTTTAATGGGGTTGATATTTCAGCCATCACCCTTCATTTTCTGTTACCAGATTTGCCCTTAAGGCTCCAATAGTTTGCAAGGCCAAGCAAGGAGCAGGAGCCCGTGGTGGCCTAATCTAATGAAAAATGTAACTCTTCCTGCTCTTATTTTCCATTCTTTTTTCATCGAAATGTCGCGTTTTTTGGACACGGAATTACACTTATACAAAGGACGTGGCATAGGTCTGTTGTCGTTGTTATCTGTGTGATATTTTATGTCGGAGATTCATATCCGTTTGAATATATAAAATACAGGGAGAAGTGGCAGCTCATTATATCCAATGAAAGGTAGCATGAAGGTAATCACATCAAAATAACTGTCATATTTGCTAATTATGACAGTGACGTAGTCCGTTACTCTGTGCTTGATTGTCTGAAAAATTAACAACGGAGATTATATATATATATATATATATATATATATATTATATATATATATATATATATATATATATATACATTATGTATAAAAAACGGAGAGAGAGAGAGAGAGAGAGAGAGAGAGAGAGAGAGAGAGAGAGAGAGAGAGAGAGAGCGCGCATATAAGTATGTAACCATATACATAGGATGTAGCGATAGTAAGTATTAGTAACGAGGGAGGGAGCTTTCATAACATGTTACAAAAATTATTCTTAAATATACTTATGAAACCATGGTCTTTACGCGTTCGCTATATCACTTCCATAGGTGATGTAGCGTTCCAATCCCTTAAATAAGTAAAAAACAAAAATGTTTTCTCATATAGTTTAATTATTTATAGTGGTGATTACAGTTTACTTTCTTTCTGCGTGGAAAACTTGTCACTTTTTTCCCCTTTTTTGACGATTTAATTCATGTAGATTTTTCAATATATATATATATATTTAATATATATATATATATATATATATATATATGGGGGGTATGTAATATACTAGGTAAGAGCTAAAGAAAAATAAGTAAAAAAATATACAAATTAGTTTTAATCTAGCAGATTTGAAAAGAATGTCAGTTATATAAATCATTGAAATGTTTTGATGGTAAGAGGAATGAGTTAATTGAACTTTCTTGCTTACTTTAATTTGAATTTAGACTCCAATTTTTCATAACAAATAAAATATAGTAAGTGAAAAGGATGGTCAATTTATTTTCTTTCTGTCTGTCGGTGATTTTTTTCTGGATTTTTTATATTATGCAATTTTCTATTGAAAATTACAACCATTGGCGTTACAACCAAGTCAAGATAGCTGTCAAAAGGTTCCCCTTCTGGTGACAAACATTCTTCATTCTTCTTCTTCTTCTTCTTCTTCTTCTTCTTCTTCTTCTTCTTCTTCTTCTTTTGGAAGACGTCTTAACTCGCTTTTGGTTGAGGTATGACTAATGAGTAAATAATTTAGAATATTCGTACGGTAAACGTCAACATTTTTTTTATATTTTTACAGTTGCATGAAATTTATTTTTGTTATCTTTTTACAGTTGCATGAAGATTTATGTAGTCCTTACATGCACAAACACTTGCGCACATCCACACACAAACATATACACACATACATATATATATATATATATATATATATATATATATATATATATATATAATATATATATGTGTGTGTGTGTGTGTGTGTGTGTGTGTGTGTGTGTATTGTGTGTGTGTATGTGTGTGTGTATACATAAACGTTACATGCACGCTTCCGTTTGTAGATCAAGACATTTTCGAGGTATACATTACATACACACACATATGAAAATTTTATCACGAAGTATATAAAACGTGATGCTATGTATAAATAAGGTTTTGTTGGGACACAAAGGAAAAAAATGAAAAGCGAGATAGCCAGCACTTTTCGGTCTAGTTCGACCCTTTACTCAGGCACAACTGATCTTGACAGAGGAAAAACATACGTCAAGGTAGGCTTAATATCCAAACTGACACTACAAGATTAGCAATAAGGTCGATTTCACTCTACAAAAACGAGGAAACGCCTGAGGGCAGCCAGACCTTGGAGGATACACACACGCGGTCAACAGACGATTCATCCAGTAACAATAAATTAAAAAAAAAAAAAAAAAAAAAGGAGGCATATACAACGTATTATCATGAAATTTACAAAAATGTTCCCAAAAAATTTTAATTAATGGAAAGACGCGAAAGAAAAAAATAATATATATATATCGAGCAAGAGACATAGGGAGAGAGAATATAGAGCAAGAGAGAGATAGAGAGAGAGAGAGAGAAATAATAACTATATATATGTGGGACTAATTTATTGGTTGTTCATTTATTCTAAGGTCCTTCATAAACATTTTACAAATATACGGGTCCAAATGGTACATTCCCGGATTAAGATTTAGGTTGTTTTTATTAGTGATTTGTATAATTGCTGATTCCATTAAATTTCTTGAAACATAATCATTAGATCTAGCAATTACAGAGGTATCACCCCAATTAATACAATGAGATTTTTCACTCAGATGGATAAACAGTGCATTTGAAGTCTGGGCTGTTCTAACTGAATACATATGCTGCTTAATACGTCACAAATTTTTACTTGACTGACCAACGTAAAACGATGGGCAATCCTTACAAGGAATTTTGTAAATGATGTTATTTGTTACGGGACTATTCTTTAATTAGCATTAACAATTTAAAATATTGATTTTAATGGTTTCAAATCCACGAAAGTAAGGTAAGCTAAGTACATTTTTAGGCCTTTCTTTTTCATTAATAGCAACATTATAAAACTTTTTGTGAGCTTTTTGATAACATAAATCAATTAAATGAGGTGGGTAGCAGAGATCGTTTCCTATCTTTTTTATGTATTCTATTTCTTGGTCAAGATATTGTGGACTCATGATACGCAAAGCACGTAGGAACATGGAAGAAAAAATTGAAATTTTAATATTAAGATGGTGGCCAGAATAAAAATGTACATATGTTAAATTATTTGTGGGTTTTCTAAAAATACTGAATTTACATTGGAAAGATTCTCTATGTATTAATACATCTAGGAAAGGGATGACATTGTTATTTTCAATTTCAACAGTGAATTTTATGGAGGGCACTAAATTATTCAATTTAGACAATAAATCATTTGCATCGATACCAGCAGGTAAGACTACTATGATGTCATCTACATATCAGTACCATTTTAAGGGGACAAGTGTGATATTCGGGAGGTGTTGTCTTTCAAAAAATTCCATATATAAGTTTGAAAGGAGAGGTGATAAAGGGTTAACCATGGCCATACCAAATATTTGTTGGTAATATTCTCCATTAAAAATAAATCTGCAATCACAAATACATAACTTAATCAATGAAATTATGTGACTAACGGACATAGGCAATTCATGCAGTACAAGTTCATTACTTAAATATTCTAGCACAGAGTCAATAGGGACTTTTGTAAACAAGGAACATACATCAAAACTGACAAAGATATCGCTAGGGTTTAGTACAATGTTATTTATTTTTTCCACAAGATCAAGAGAATTCCGGATGTGTGAATTAGATACAGTTCCTAGTAGCGGAGATAACAATTTAGTAAGATATTTAGATAGTTTATAAGCAATTGATCCTGCGCTACTAATGATTGGGCGCATAGGTTTGTTTTCCTTATGAGTTTTGACTAGGCCATATAAATAAGGTAATGAGGGACACTTTACAGTTAACTTACACAAAAGTTCTTTTTTATTTTTAAGAATTTGTTTGATTTTGATATTAAAGTTTCTTATTACTTGGTCCAACGGATTTTTTGCGAGTTTTTTTTAAGTTCTTTTGTCTCCTAGTAAAGTATGCATGCGTGATATGTAGTTAGTTTTGTCCAGAACTACTAAACTATTGGATTTATCAGCCTTAGTAATGTGTAAGCTATTATCATTCTTCAATTCTTTTAAACTTTTTCTGTGGTGAGCGAGGAAGTTATTTTCATGAGAGGAATGCTTAGCACCATATGTCATGCCTTTGATAATGTCTAAATGATTTTGTGGTAGGTCACTGTATTTTTCAAACTTATATAGAGATGTCGCTATTGATAAAGATGAAGGTTTGTTACATATGAAGAAAGACAACCCAAAGCCTAATGCACGCACTGCATTATCACTTATTTGTTTGCTTGATAAATTCACCATACAATCACTTCTAGCATTATTGGTCCAATCACTGTCGTTGATAAGGTTGTTTAATTTTCTGTCCATGAATGAATCGTCTGTTGACCGCGTGTGTATCCTCCAAGGTGTGGCTGCTCTCAGGCGTTTCCTCGTTTTTGTAGAGTGAAATCGACCTTATTACTAATCTTGAAGTGTCAGTTTGGATATTAAGCCTACCTTGACTATGTTTTTCCTCTGTAAGATGAGTTGTGCCTGAGCAAAGGGTCGAACTAGACCGAAAGTGCTTGGCTATCTCGCTTTTCATTTTTTTTCCTTCGTGGCAAAAACCTTTATTTACACACACATATATATATAATTGTACGTAAGTATACGTTCTCACGTATATATATATATATATCTATATATATATATATATATATATATATATATATATGTGTGTGTGTGTGTGTGTGTGTGTGTGTGTGTGTATACATATATGTGTGGGTTGTACACACGCACGTATATATAGTATATATTATATATATATATATATATATATAATATATATATATATATATAATATATATATATATATAATAATATGCTGTGTATATTGAAATGGGAAGAGATATCTTGTATAATAATTCATTTGCAACACAAAACTAAATCATGGAATTCGTATGTTCTCCCTTGCATAGCAACAGACTAACTAGCGACTTGTCTGCTCTATATTTAATTTTTCTGCGTCATAAGTCTTCCTATTTTGTTATCTTGAGCTTAGCAGAAAACACTCTGCAAAACTTTCAAGAATCTGATATTTTTATTTCTTATTCTCTAATTTTTGTTTGTTGAGATGCTTGTTTTGGTACTGTTCCTTTAGTTATTGCCATCTTTTTTTACTTATCTTTCTGTTCTCCCCTCAGTTTCCTAATCGAATTGCGATGCTAGATATTCATGGGTGTGGCATTGAGCAACTTCATTCTTACATCAGTCAAAAATGTACAAATCGCTAAGAAACAACAAAGTTCTTTTTTTAAGACACGAATACTGATCTTGAGTTTCGATGTATATGTATTGATTATTCAATCTTTTTCCTAGGTTCTTGTCACAAGAACCTTACTTTTTTATCACTAGCTTAGAGAACGTTGCGCAAAGCCCAATTTTGTCGACACTTCATCATTACAATACACCGGCATGAATAATAGCTGGTAAGAGCATTTCTTTGTCCTTAGTAACTTGATAATATAGTTTTTTCCCTCATACCTGGAGATTGTCTCTTGCCGAAAGAAATGTTAGAAAAACGAAAATCCTCATAGATAAAGCGTAAGAATACTTTTCCAGACATGCCTTTGTCCTCCTTGTCTCAAGTCTCTGTCATCCCCTTCCCCAGCCAACAGACCCCTACCTTTTCCTCTTACACACACACACACACACACACACACACACACACACACACACACACAACTGCCGCTGCCGTCTCTTTCTTCTAAGAATTATCAGGTTTTCCGCGAGAAATGCCTCCCATCAGCCCCTTCCATTGTTAAGATAGTTGTCCCAAGTTTTCCCTTCTGGTGTTGCATTGTGTTCATTCTCATTCCTCTTTTTATTTTCTCTCTCTCTCTCTCTCTCTCTCTCTCTCTCTCTCTCTCTCTCTCTCTCTCTCTCTCTCTTCTTTCCTTTTGCTGCGGGACGTGGAGACTCCAGCTTCCAGAGTCTGCCAGATCCTGACGCTGGTAATTTCTTCTTCAAATACCGGAGGGTCGGACGGCGGCTCTCGCCTCTTGAGTTGATGCCAGTTATTGAATGCAACTTTCCATGGAAGGAGATTTGCTGGAGTGTTTTTTTCTTTCTTTCTTGTAAGACTACATACATTGCTTTATCTGTAATGCAGCATGATAGCAACTGATTCACAACAGAGAGAGAGAGAGAGATACTGTCATAGCACTTAGGTGAATCGATTCAATTATATGTGATTTTACTTTAAAGTTATGCCTTTCCATTTCTTTATGTGACATGATGATTTTTCCATATAGTTACATTTACCCAAGATTTTTTTTCTGTTATTTTCGTGAAGTGTCCAATGCATCGGAAAAATTTCAAGGATTTCATTGTTTTCTGTTGTTTCTATTCTCAGTTGTTAGCTGTTCTTTTCGGCCATTGATTCCAATACGTTTTAGCCGCTGTAGTGACTTCAGATGTTTTCCTTGAAAAAAAGTTCATAGGATCCTCTCAGAATTGATGGGACTTTAGGGCAACTTGTGTGTGGAGGAAATTAATACCAAATGGTCCTTATAATTGTGGAGGTAACTTTTTCTTATAAAACTTGGCTGTATTTTGAAATGTTAAAAGCTAAAGCAAATTTTGGTCAAAAATTATTCGATGCATCAGGGATTCTAGAATTTCTTACTTTACCCATGTTCAAGAAGTTTAAGCTTTAGTCCCTTTCTTTAAAAGATTACATTGGTAAAGTGTAGTATCTGAAGAGGAAAAGGCCATTGAGTCAGTTTCTCTCAACTTTTCATTCCATTTCTGCCCTTAGGTGAACTAAACTCTAATAATTTCATTTTCCGGCTTCTTTCTGCCTTCGATGCGTAAGTTTTATTTATTGTTTTCCTACATTAACTTTCTCGACATAAATTATCTTCATCTAAGTGAGCTTGAGACATGACCTTGAAAATAATCGAAAATAAGATGGGAAATTGAGTACTGCAGACGCTTGAGAATTAAGCTTACGCAGATACTTGTTGATCTTTTGCAAGCGCGCGGGGAAGAGACAAACAGACGGAGACACAGACAGCCAGAAACAGAGTAAACGATCTAGTAGTTTCATATTTCCTCGACATTTGTTTTCTCTCTTATTAAGCACTAGAATTTTCTTCCTCTGCTTTTCCGCGATTTTTAACCCCCCTTCCTTTTTCGGGGTAGGTGTATCTTTTTTACTATTATTATTATCATTATTAATCTACGATTTTTATGTCTTTTTAACTTATTCTCGTTTTCCATATATCTCGGCAAGTAAAGATTATCAGGCTGGCTTTGCAGTTGAAGTACCTTAATAATCATGTATTTGATAACAAAAGAAAGTTACAGGAAAACAATTATTGTTGTGAATGGTATCTATATCTAGCTTATTTTTTGCATTACAGACAGCTCATACATACCATTCCTCTTCTAGTTCTATCCATAAAATATGAATATTTTAAAATGGACGATATTTGTTATTCATCTTCTTCTTATATTTATTTTACATTAGCCTTTCTAATTATGCCCATTGAATAACTCGCTTGCATAATTAAACGTCGCCCGAAACCCTCATGCGTAATTGCAGTTTCGCCATCCCCCAGTGAATTATTTATGTTGTTAAATATTTCTCGTTATTTTTGCTTTTCTTTCTGTTTTTTTATTTTTCCGCTGTTTTCTACAGCATGCTTTCAACACTACGTTTTTTATTGGAACGTATGAAAGCAGTGAGTCAATTAACGTATTTCACTGTCGTATAGAACGTTTCTTCCTACTTGTACGAAGACGTTCAATGCATTTAAGGCTCACTGACCTTGTTTCCTGGTCTACTGGTCGCTGTCTTTCCCATTGTGTATAAATAGCGAAGGCAAAGCTTTCAGTCAGATGGCTGACTGTTAGGAAATATGTAGATTACAGTGTTCTGTTACATTTTTGGAAAGTTTAATATGTCACTGAAATAAAAATATCTTTTTTTTGCATATTTTTATTTATGAGTAGCAGTGTTATCCCGATTCTAAGCGTTTTCACATTAACGGTTTTAGATCTTAGATAAACTGGAGACAATCCATAAATAGCATGGTATCTTGCGATGTCAGGTTTTAAATTGTTAGTTCATCAGTTTAACTAAAAACATCTTGCGTTGCTTTTTGTAATTGTTTCACTGAAAATCAGTTTTGAATTGAAATAAGTGACCGTTCTATTGATTTGAACATTCAGTAATTGATTAATTGAAAATGTAGTCTATGACCTGAAATGACTGGGTGAAAAAACACCGTTAAACACCGATAGCTCATGCTATCTTGAACTATTACACAATTTATTGACGAAAGGAAATAAAGCCTATAAACCTTTTTCCCAATTTCACCTATAATTTTTTCAAGGAATACGACATAGGTTGATCTTTGATGTATTAATTGTTTATTTATTACTAATCAACTGTTAATTTTGTATGATCGCAAGTCATTAATCCTTCAAACGTCATGACCTCGATTCCTACAGTCAATAGAATTAAAAATCAACTTATTTGCCCTTTCTTCCTGCAACCTAGTTTCGAAAAGGCTCGGTGTTCCTTGTTTCTAACATTTTTATTTTAAAAACGACTTCAACATATACCTTTATGTCCATATTTAGAATATCCCAGTTTGCATAGCACGTCTATGCAATCGGTTTGAACCCTCTCATATCGTGTTCATTTGTCACTAAGAGAAAATAAATTCTACACTCGTGTTACTTATGTTATTTGTAGAAAAATCCTTTTGAAAATGAATCCTCACATATAAAACATAGATTTCCAAGAGTTTTGAAGCATGATCATGTTTTTCACTCGAGAATTTCTGCCTCGAAAGGACCTCGGAACTGTCCCTAGGTTCTTTTCTAATTTACAGAACGATAGATTAAATGTAGGAATAAGCATAGCGCTGAGCAAGATATATGTCCGTAAGGCTTAAAAGGCGCAGCGTTTTTTTTAAATAGGTTAACTATTAATTCTATCTAGAATTTGTTTGCGTTCCGCCATACTACTGTATTTATAAGCTTTGTTCCCTTATTTCCGCAGTAATTGTTCCTCACTTGTAAAAAGCCTATACAAATAGCACTTACCTCAGCGGGCATAGAATAGGTAATTTCCCGTCCGTAATTTTAGGCCTACGGAAGATACATGGCCTGCGATCATTCTATGTCGCTATCTAATTGTTAATCCTTCAGGAGAGACGCTGAAAAATCTGTTGAAAAACTTGTGGTTAAAATGTAGAGTTCTCGCCCAAGAGGATGCATTGAATTTTAATTTCCAATGTCTTTGTTTATTTACGGCAAACAAAAAGGGAAAATATTTTTCGTAAGAGTGACGAAATGAACAGACGAAAGGTCAAAGCTAGCTTAGCTGCAGACTGGTCTCGTATGTAGCAGTAGCATAGAATACTGTGAACACTGATGTAAGCAAAGCATGTGCTAGGAATATGTAGACAAGAAAGTAACTGATTTTATGTCGAAGTGGATCTAAAAAGGGTGGTAAGCCTCCATGGCCACTTAACGACGTGGATGGAGTTTTGTGAAAATTCAGATGAAGGACAACAAATGTACTATATGCAAAGTTGGGCTTAGGAAAATTAGTTATGAATGACGTTTGGAATCACTAGTTATTGCAGATGAAGGGACTTTTGGGGACGTAAGGTGGGCAACTATATGATTGAAAAGTGGAAAGACACCATGAATTGATGGGAATTACAAGTGAGATGGAAATGATTGATTCTTGTAGTCATATTTAATGGTTGATGGTAGTACCTGACATATGAGTCGATGAAAGGGTAACGCAAGGAAGGTAGCGTGGTGTGTGCAAAAGGTTGGGGGACTTGGAGCGTCCATGGAAGGAATAGGTAAACTGTTTTAAGGAATTTTTGGGCAAACTGTACTCTTATGGAAGTTTGAAGGTACTGATATGAACTTTTGTATAGTATATGTAAAACGAAACAAAAAGAATTCAAATAAAGAGAAATGTAGATGCACAATATATGTAGTACATGGCAAAAAATCTTTGCATGCATGGAAAGATAGATCAGTGCGTTTTGGAATAGTCTGGCTACTTGGAAAGAGTTGAGGACCATAGGTCGGTAAAAACAAATAATAATAACTCAGAAGTGCAGGAGAAAAATGGCGCTTTAGGGGTACTGGCTAGTGTGAAAGTTTTCTATGCAGGGTGTCGATTTTTCTCAAGAGATCCCTCTTTTGGGGAAATTGGTATTGTAGTTGACTCCTGTAAGAAATGTTGATATACTTGAAACCATCCAGTAATTCTATGATAACTTCAATATTCAATGAAAGGATAATGAAACTTGCTATATGGTAAAACCATAATTTCGTTCTTCTTTCCACGAACGAGGTTTGGTGAATGCAAGTCCAAGTGAAAATCATTACTATGTTATGAAAAAACTAAGTGTCGTTGGAAAAGTGATGCGTTGGAAAAGTGATGTTTCTGATAAATATGTTAGAATATGTTTGGAAATGAGAAAGCCATTATAATTACACAGATCCGTTATACTAATGGTTGTCGGAAGACCTGTTCCTAATTTTGTGTATGAGCAGTTCAGAGCTTTGTGTATGACGATATGTAGAGGAGAATGAAACTTGTTAGATGTCAATTTATTCCAACCACACTGTTTTGTGTCTCTCTATTTTTGCTTTGTTTTTAGGAAAACTGTTGAATAACGCTTCCAGAAGAAGATACGCTTTTGTTGGAATTACTAAGGGGAAAATACGCATTCCGACGGGATTTTAAAGTTGAATTCTCTCCTGTCTACGTATTAGGCAACAGTGTTGGAATTGCAACGAAAAATTGATGTTATGCTGAAGAAGACCTACCTTTACCTCTCTCTTTCCCGTTCTGCAGTGTTATTTACATCATACACACACACACAACAAAAAACCTAAAACCTTATACACATAACACATTTCACATATATATATATATATATATATATATATATATATATATATATATATATATTCATACAATATATATGCATATATGTGTATGTGCGTGTTTGAACGTGAATGCTCATGTGTGTGGCCCCCATAAAGGTACATTTCTAACAAAAAATCGCAGTATTTTAATATTTGTATGCACTGTATCAATAAAATGGGGAAGGTAAAAAGCTTAACGTTTGGTTAATGTAGGAAGAAGAATTTTTACGCCGTTTAACACCATATATAAAAGCATACTGTCTAGTATATATGATTTAAATTTGTAATTGTTCATAGAACTTGAGGATTTTACACCGAGACTAACTAGACTTCATAACTGAAATGGAGAAAGGAAAAGCATTTTTCTGGTGGGATTTCCTATCAAAAGGTCAAAGGTCGTAATGGGAGAATAAAGAAGTTGAAATGGAAGAACATTTTTGAAACCGCCGTCGGTCTGTCAACTTTACAGTGTATGAAAGTTGAAGGGATTATTGTTTATATCAATGTTTATCTTCATTCTTTGTGTTTTCCCTCAGGTTATTCCATCCTCTATTAATTCAAATACATACACTCACATTCATACACACACACACACACACACATATATATATATATATATTCACATTCATACACACAAACACACACACATATATATTCACATTCATACACACACACACACACACACACACACACATATATATATATATATATATATACTATATATATATATATATACATACATATACAATATATATAATACTACATACATACATCATATATATAATACATACATAAAACACACACACACACACACACAACTAACGGGCACAAGAGGAAGAAGACGAATAAAAATCGACATGCAAGAATTTGGATTAACTATAATTCATATCTACCTATGAGCAAAATTATGTATTCTAAATATTGTGTATACATTAAGTTTTCAAGACTATGTATATGTACACACACACACACATAAATATATTATATATATAATATCTTGATTTCATACCATAATAATAATGAAATTTTTGCGAACGTGGTCTAACCTGGAGCTTAAATTGATCTATTTTGATCAAGAATTTTTTATTCATAATTTCGTTTATCATCGTTTTAATAGCGAGGCGGTTTGGTTATCCGCAGATAAACAATGAATATTGCTCTTCTTATTGAAAATTAATCCTGTCTCTTGACGGGATAAGCATTTCATGTTGCTTTGGGATGTCTTCATGATGGATGTGGGCATTTATTAGAAAGGTTTCTGCTCTATCTACCTTTGGGTAGTTTTCTCTTCTTGACGCAATTTGGTGTTATCTATTGATTCTGGTATGAAATCAAGATATTATATGTATAATATATTTATATGTGTGTGTGTGTGTGTGTACATATAAATAGTCTTGAAGACTTAATGTATACACTATATTTAGTATACATAATTTTGCTCATAGGTAGATATAAATTATAGTTAATCCAAATTCTTGTATGTCGATTTTTATTCGTCTCCTTCCTCTTGTGCCCGTTAGTTGTGTGTGTGTATGTGTGTGTGTGTGATTTTCTTTTGTATGTAAAAATCAACGTACCTGGAACCCAACACTCATGGAAACACGGAAGAAGAAAAGAGAGCGATAACCACCAACATCCGTAACCCTCCTACCCTGAAAAAACGTCTGCCTCAAGTTTTTCTTTTGTCGAGCAGTTAACCTTCCCTCCATTCTTGATCTTGTTACTCTTCCCTCTCTGCTTCTTCTTGCGCTCTGTCGTGGGTCTTCGAAGCTCATGCTTTCAGCAGCTGCCAAATTCTGGTGCTGGTCATCGCGTTTTCAAACGCCTGAGAGACTTCAGTCTCAGATTATGGTCGATGTTCGTAACCCCCATCTCTCTCTCTCTCTCTCTCTCTCTCTCTCTCTCTCTCTCTCTCTCTCTCTTGAAAATACCTTTTCTTGGGGAAAGAGACCAAAAGAAAACTAAGCATTTTCGATTCCTTTCCATTTTTGATTTACCAAGAAATTCGGTTGAAAATCTGTCGATTGTTTTTACCCAGGTGGTGTCGTCGTGGCTTACAGCTGTGGGACATCCAGTTTCCTCATCATATGTGTGAAAGAGAGAGAAACTGTTGATGAAGATCTTCAGGTGTCAATTTATGAAATTCGTCTAGTTTACGATCTTTTCTTTTATTTTAAGAAATTTTGTTAGATTGGTTTTGTTAAATGCCTCAGAACTGAACGGTTCTCTGAGGACAATCCGTATTCGAATTGTTTTTCAAATCCTGTGCCATTCTGTTCTTCTTCGTTTATTTAATTGCAATTTTCAAACAGACCATAATGTATCTATTGCACAATTTTAGCAGCTCAGTTGTATCTTGTATCTCTTTATTTATTGAACTGCAATCTCATGGCATTATAGAGATTTTATAAGACAATACAATACAATATTCCTCTTGATATCGTACTTTACTGTACCTTATCAAGTTTTATATTATTTTTTTCACAATTATTAAATTGTCTGTTTTCGCATTCACTTCATCGTCAGTGTCGTTCATCCATTAAACTTTTATTGAATATGTTTGCTATTTTACTTCATATTATGTAATATCTAATATGAAATACATTGTGTCACTTAAGAAATACGCTTCATATATCATGTCATATCTTATATATTTTATACTATGTCATGTCATGTGTCAGATGTACTTATATCATATCGTATAATTTATGAAATACACTTCATATATTGTATCATATGTAAAATACACTTCATATCATATCATGTCATATTATAAATAATTTTGTATGCTATGCCATGGCATGTGTCAAATATACTTCAAATCTCATTGCATCTTATATAAAGTATATTTCATATTATATCATTTCATATGAATAATATCATAACATGCCATGTCATGTGTCAAATACAAATCATATCATATCGTAATATATAAAATACACTTGATATCATGTTATGCCATATCATAAATACTTTATACCACGTCGTGTCATGTGTCAAATCCACTTCGTATCATATCGTATCATACATCTGGGTTTCAAATGGTGTGTATTTCATATGGTGTCATATACGAAATACACACTACTTCATATCGCGTCACATGCCAGAAACGTTTCATATCGAGACCGAAGGTTCATCTTCTGCCCGTGGCGAGTACGAACGACACAGTTATAACTTTCTATCAAGACATCTCTTTGCTGGGAGGGACTTCGGCGGTATTCTGTTGACTTCCACTGATATTTCTCCTGAAGTCATATTGGGAGATACCGCATCTCTGATGACTTCGCAACCTTTTCTGAGGTCATGAGATGCGCGTGTTTGGTGTCACATTGTCGGTGGTTGTTCCATTGTCGTGTTTTCTTTTTCAATTCTGGAATCTGCTCAGTCTTCTCTCATATTCACTGTTTCGTCATTTGCAGTGTAGAATTCTGATTTATATAACGGGGCAGATAATTCAGGTATTAGCTTGTTTATTTGTAACTCGCCTGCAAAATCAGTAGAAAGAAAAAATGCATTCGATGTCTTGGACATCGTTACAGTTCTTCAAATAAACAATGGTCAGAAACAATCTTGTCGTCCCATCTTGAGCATTTGCTGTTTTCCCTTTGACTTTTTCACTTTATGAGCAAAGCAGCTTTAGAAAGGGATGTTGCAACTTTACGAATATAGAACGGAATACGCTTGCCTGTTGCAGTGTTTTTGTGGGCATTTTAATGTGAAGAAATGCTTAGAAATCTTCCACGCTGACTATTTTTAGGAAAACTATTCTCTGTTATCTATCTGGCGGATGAAAATTAAATTCTCCTCTCTGTCATTGTTTCCTGTTTCATTTTGGTCTGAGGATTGCTCTTGTTAAGATTTGCTTGGGAAATTAATTTCATGACCTGTATTTGCCCGGGTGTACACTCACCAGTCTTGTTCTTTGCTTTGTATTTTGTTATTTGCTCTTTCAAAAACTGCATTCATGGTATCTTATGACGTGCAATATAATTTTCTTCTTGGGACGTCGGGACTCACTTCCAGATTATGTATGTTTATTATTCTTACCTCCGTTACGAAATGGGATTGTTATGATTAACTTCGGGCTTAATATGGAGACAGTTCATTTTAAATCATTATGATATTATGAGAGATGTCGATCATGGTTATAATACAGCAAACGGATTATGTCTGGTGTTCATTTCTTGAATGTTTTGTTAACTATATTCAGTTGGTTTATAATTATTAACCGGTTGAATGAAGACTGAAATATAACACTTCGTAAACGTTTTGTTATGGCATGAAGTTATTTCATGAGCGAAGGTTTTGTTTTATACACTTTCATATTCACTCACATAAGAGACCATTAACTAACCCACCTACCCAGACACACTTAACCTCATCACACACACAAGCTCACATATGCGGGCACACATACTCACACACACACACACACATACATATGTTCAAAAGCTTAGTAAGGTAGATAGATGCTATCAATTCAAAGATTATTGTTGCCAAAATGTAAATATAGGAAGTATGTCTTTGTGTATAATTTTATATTTATATATATATATATATATATATATATATATATATATATAATATATATATATATATATATTATATATATATAAATAATATAAATATTTAAAGCCTTTTCACCTTGAACGAATTAAAAAGATAAACGTCAACTTCCAATCCCCTTCAAATAATAATCTTCGTTTAATGAAAAGACTTTATGCTACAGATACGTGCCCGGTTGCAACATAGTTAAGCAGTTTATATCTGCACAGTTACTAAACAGAGCCGGTGCTGGCTATTTTTAAATATAATAAAATAAATTAAATAAAATGCTCTAATAGCCACCCCCTTGATCGGGCCGAAATATTTTCCGAAAAATCAAGGGTAATTACTCAGGATATGCACACACAAATACATCTATACATACATGCATATATACATATATATATATTATACCTATATATATATACATATATATATACATATTATATATATATATATATATATATCTATATACACACACATATATATATATATATATATATATATATATTGTGACGAAGTGCCAAGTATCTGGTTACTACACTTACCATTCATTAACTGCTACCTCACAAAAGCCAGACACCTGAACCCTCATCACAGGTACTAAACGACTGAATACTCTAAAGGCAACAGTGATCCCTTAACAACTTACCAGTATTGCAGAAAATCAGGCTAAGTTCATCAAAACAGGTGTGAGGTAATCTTGTAAGTAATTAAATCAATCAAAGGGCATCACTTTATCAACAACTTTAAAAGTCTAAGTATTTCCCTGATTTCAGAAGCCTAAATACTTCCCTGGTTCTAAGGCACTTCAAGTTAATTGTAGGAAAACAGATCAATTACCACTCTATGTTTCTACCTAACATCAATATAATCAAATGCAAATATACTGGTGTAAGACAAAGAAAACACTTATAAAAATTTTGAATACAAAAATTTATTATCAAACTCAAAATTTATAAGTGAAATTCACAATATCAGGGAAAATTACTGTTACTTGAAAACAAAGTAAAGTTTAATTAATTCTTGAATCAAAATAAGTAAAATTAAATCAAAATTAATTTATCACAAAATTCAAGAAAATTAATTCAATCAAAATTCAAAAGTATTAGGTAATAATTGAAATTTGGAAATTAATTCACAAGTGCCAAACAATAATAAAACTTGAAAAGAATTCTAAGTAAATGCAAATTAATTCACAAGTGTTAAATTTAATTAAATGTGCAATGATTAAGCAATGAAAATAACTAAGTTAATTAAATTGTGAATACAAATGAAAATATAGAAAAATGTGGACAATACCAAAATGGCAAAAAGCATTAATCACACAGAATATAAAATAAAAAGGCACACTTCAACAAGAAAATGGACAAATGCACAAAACATAAAAATCACTTCAAACGAACAAACACAAAACACAAAAATTTGCAATGTGTAAAAGTGTAAATTTTTTCACTCAAAACATTGTAACCATTAGTTATCAGTTTTTACCAAACCTTTGTAACCATCAGTTATTAGTTTTTACCTAACCACTCTTCCTATCAGTTATTAGTTGCAACTAATAAAAATATAGCACACTACCTTTTTGGTATACCAACTTCTTTCTTTGCTGCAGGCTTGTTTCACACTTTCACAAAACCAAGCGCTGTTACTCAACAATGTTTGTTCAGATTCCACAAAAAATCACTAAATAACACCAAATAAACTCTAAGAAATATCAAATCTGAAATTTACAAATTACGAGTGACCATTCAATAAGTACGAAATCGTTACGTTACTTTAAAATCAAAAGTGCTATGCGATGGAGAGAGAGAGAGAGAGAGAGAGAGAGATGTGATCGCTTTGAGTATTTAAGCCCGAATGAAAAACTTCTCCCTCTCGGAAGCTGGACAGGAGATGACACGAAACGTTTTGGGCAACAATTCTTTCTAGAAGCTTCGAAATCTTACGCAACATTACATAGAAAATGTGTAATCTGCACTTGGCTTTGACAAAGACATAGGCATATGATGAGATCAGTCTGTTCAAAAAAAGACACGTACTCGACTCGATTGACCGAAGCAGAAGTCCCTTATCACACATGATGACAGAATCCCAAAACACAATGAAGACTCGTGGTCCCTAATCAAACGTATTGACAGATAAGGAAAAAAAACTTTAGCTTTGAACGGACAAAGATATTCTCTCTCTTTCTACATTCTACGTTATATATACTGCACAATTGCCTTTCCAAACTCACACTTCTCTAGGTTGACTGTTAATCCTGCTTCTTGAAGTTTCTTGAAAACTTTTCTCAGAATCTTCAGATGTTCTTCCCAAGTTGTAGAGTAAATCACGATGTCATCTAGGTATACACCTACTCCTTCTATCGATCCTAGTAGTTGATCCATCACTCGTTGAAATGTTGCAGGTGCATTCATCAGACCAAACGGCAAAACAGTATACTGATACAGTCCAAAAGGAGTAATAAAAGCTGACAGCAACTTGGCATTCTCATCTAAGAGAATTTGATAATATCCTTTCAACAAGTATATCTTGGAAACAAACTTGGCTTGCCCAATATTATCAAGTAACTGATCTATAAGAGGCAAAGGATAATTATCAGCCACACTGATAGAATTCAGTTTCCTATAATCAGTACACATCCTAAACGAACCATCTGGTTTCTTCACTAACATGCATGGAGAACTGAAGTGACTTGAACTGGGTTCTGCTAATCCATGTTGCAATAAATACTCAACTTCCTTCTTCAAAACATCTCGATGATAAGGTGATAAGCGATAGGCTCTTTGCTTGAAAGGTCTTCCATCATCTTGAATCTTGATTTCATGCTTGGTCAGATCAGTACGCCTAGGCACATCTGAAAAAATTTCTGGAAAGCTTATAATTACAACACTTAAGTCTTCACCTTGTACAACACTCAGATGTTTCAGTTTATCCTCCAAATTTTCCAAAATTGAAGAATTATTCATCTTGCTTTGCAGCTCCCAATTCGTAGCCATCGTCGTCTTCTGTAGATAAAGTCGTTTGGGTTACTGACACAGCTTCAGTTTTAGTTTCTGAGAAATAAGGTTTCAAGAAGTTCACATGTATCTTCCTTTGTCTTCTTCTTTCTGGTGTTTCAATCACATAAGTTCTATTACTTAACTTCTTAATTATCTTGTAAGGACCTTGAAATTTATTAGTGAGGGGAAATCTCTTGACAGGTAAGAATACCAACACTTGTTGACCAACACTGAAACTTCTTAGCTTAGTCTTAGCATCATATCCCCTTTTCATTTTCTCTTGCCTCACTTTCAAATTTTTAAAGAGAATTTTCTAATCTCTTTCAACCTTTTCCTTAAGTTCTTCACATACTCTCCTTGGCTTTCCTCTTGGTTTCCTTGCCAATTTTCTGCAAGAATCTTCAATGGTCCTCTCCTTCTCTTCCAAAAATCATTTCATTAGGTGAACATCCCATACTTTCTTGATAAGCACTCCTAACTTCAAACAACATTAATGGTAAACCAACATCCCATTCTCTTCCTGACTCAGAACAATACTTTGTCAGCATACTTTTCAATGTCTGGTGGAACCTTTCCAAGGCACCTTGAGTTTCTGGATGATAGGCAGTGGATAACTGTTGTTTCACTCCTAACAAATTCATCACATCCTGGAATAACTTTGAAGTAAAGTTTGTTCCTCTGTCACTTTGTACTATTTCTGGTTTACCAAACTTTGAGAAAAACTCTACAAGTTTTTCAGCAACTATTTTGGCAGATATGTTTCTAACAGGGATTGCTTCTAGATATCTTGTCACAGGACACATTAATGTAAACAAATACTCATTTCCTTTCTTTGTCTTCGGCAGTGGTCCAACCATGTCTATAATCACTTTGTTAAAGGGTTCTCCTCTAACTTCTATAGGTTGTAGGGGGCCTTTCTTGATGGTTTCATTCGGTTTTCCAGCTATCTGGCAGGTATGACACTCACAACAGAACCTGCTAACATCTTTGTGAAGTCCAGGCCAGAAAAAATATTTCATGATCTTCTCCACAGTTTTCCTGATTCCCATATGTCCAGACTCATGAGCTACTGCAACTACTTGCTTTCTCAATGGATATGGAATCAAAATTTGATGATATTCGCCCCATACAGCATCTATTGGTATATTTGTAGGTCTATACTTCCTCATCAGCAAACCTTCCTTCAGATAATAACAGGTAGGAGATTGTTGCATCTCTTCTCGATCAACAACTCTCAAGAACAAATCAGTTAACGATGCATCCTTCTTCTGTAAGTCCATTAGCTTCTCTCTTGTCACTTGACCAACGTCAAGGGTTGAATTCTCAATATCTGCTAACTCAGCTACTGTAGTTTCACTACAGTCTTCAGTAACACTTTGACTACTCGAAGTCTCTTCTGGAACATCAGGTTCTTCTTCTTCATCGTTGTCGTCATCTTCATGGAAAATCTCTTCTTGGTCAGCACTATGGGAAACATCACTTCCCTGGAAATATTCTTCTAAGCACAAAGATCCTTTACTTGATCCTTCTTTGGTGTGTAAAACCTCAGTTTCTTCACTTGCAGTCGTAGTCCTCTTCTTACTTCTGGTAGTTACACAACTAGGAAACAGGTGGGGTTTATTCTTCTCCAACTCTACTGTAGGACTAATCCTCAAAGGTTTGTCTGTCACTATAGGACAAGGAATAAATGGCACACCACCAACTTCATTCCCTAACAGAACATGTACACCTTCCACTGCCAGTGAGTCCTTTACAGCAAAATCAACATTCCCTGTCACCAATTCACATGACAGGTGAGCGGCATATAGGAGTTACTTCCTCTCCTCCTATACCCTTCAAAATAACTGAATCTCCAGTGAGACTCTTCTCCAACTGAGGGTGAGAACCACGTACTACCACACTATGGTTACTCCCTGTATCACGTAATATCTTGACTGGTACCTGCATACTTCCTTCTTGAGTTGACAGCATACCCTCGTAAATATATGGCTTAAAAGCCTCCACACTGCTAAGCCACTCACTGCTTGAGGTTACATTTCCACTGGTTGCTAAACATTCAGCTTGTTTAGTTTCATTCTCCTCTGGAGTCTGATTCTTTCCCACACTGCTCTTCGTAGTTTGTTTCACCTGGTCACCTTTTACTACTTGACCAACTGGCTTTGACTGCTGTTGATTCCGGTAACACTCTTGACTGTAGTGTCCTACTCTTCCACACTTGAAACAGACAACATTAGGTTTATGTAACTGTCTTGAAAAACTGGATGAGGATTTCACATTAGCTTGCTGAGTTGTATTACCTTGTGTACTCTTGGTAGTATCACTTGTAGGTTTCCCATTAAATTTGTTCCTGTTATTTGGATATGACTTAAAACCTGGGCGTTGTTGACTCTGGTACTTGATAGTGTAATTACGTTTACTACTAATTATATTGTAATCTTCAATCAGTGTAGCAGCTTTGTCAAGTTTCTTCACCTCTCTCTCTCTCAAATGGGCTCTTATATGTTCAGGAATTCCCTTAAGATACTGTTCAAGAACAAGTAAGTCTTCTAACTCATCAAAAGTTTTAACTTTAGCAGCTTCTACCCAACGTTTGAAACACCTTCTCACTTTGTACACATAATCTAAGAATGTTCCCTTCTCCTCTTTTCTTAAATTTCTGAATCTTTCATTGCAGTACTCTGGGGTCATCTGGTAAACTTGTAGCACACTGCGAATAAGTACCTTGTAGTCTTTACACTGATCAGCTGTTAAGGCTAGATAAGCACTTCTCCCATTACCAATCAATACACTTTGTAGCAAAACTGACCATTTATCTTCTGTCCATCCCATACCTGAAGCCACTTTCTCACTACATCAAATACAGGGTCTTGATTACCTTGATTAGGGTTAGACGGTGTTACAGGTAATGTGGATCTAGCTCTTATCAATTCCACCCCCCTTTCAAACCTTATTCTTTCTGTTTCCTCTTCTGCTGCTTTTTCTTCTTCTCTTTCTCTTCTTTCTTGTTTTTCCCTGTCTATTCTTTCTCTTTGAGCTTGCATTCTCTCTCTTTCAGCAAGCATTTTTAGCTAAATCAAATTCTCTTCTGCTTCAATGCGTCTAAGCTTTAACTCTGAATCACTTTTCTCTTTCTTTTCTGCTTGCTTATTTATGAGATCAGCACGTGCTACATTCAACAACTCGAGCCAATTCTAACTTATCTTCATCAGTTATTCTACCAGAGTTTATCATGATTCCATAGCAATACATCTTATTTGTGCCTTTACCATACTAATAGACACATAACCACCACATGCCACTGCTAAAGCTCTCCACCGTGCTTTAGTCAGAGTGGTTTCAGACAAAACTTGGATGGAAGGGGCTGCTAAAAATTCCTGAACCTTGAACTGAGCCATTTTCCTCTAAGTTATCAACTTACAATTCAATGCAATAAATGCAAAACAAAAACTATATGGTCACTCTCCTAACAAAATATATCCCTAACACCACCAGTATATTCTAGAGTGGTAATGAAATCTGTTTTCCCGGGTCTCTGGGCAACATTAATCACTTGTGACGAAGTGCCAAGTACCTGGTTACTACACTTACCATTCAATAACTGTTACCTCACAAAAGCCAGACACCTGAACCCTCATCACAGGCACTAAACGACTGAATACTCTAAAGGCAACAGTGATCCCTTAACAACTTACCAGTATTGTAGAAAATCAGGCTAAGTTCATCAAAACAGGTGTGAGGTAATCTTGTAAGTAATTAAATTAATCAAGGGCATCACTCCATCAACAACTTTAAAAGTCTAAGTATTTCCCTGATTTCAGAAGTCTAAATACTTCCCTGCTTCTAAGTCACTTCAAGTTAATTGTAGGAAAACAGATCAATTACCACTCTATGTTTACCTAACATCAATATAATTAAATACAAATATACTGGTGTAAGACAAAGAAAACACTTATAAAAATTTTGAATCCAAAAATTTATTATCAAACTCAAAATTTATAAGTGAAATTCACACTATCAGGGAAAATTACTGTTACTTGAAAACAAAGTAAAGTTTAATTAATTCTTGAATCAAATTAAGTAAAATTAAATCAAAATTAATTTATCACAAAATTCAAGAAAATTAATTCAATCAAAATTCAAAAGTGTTAGGTAATAATTGAAATTTGAAAATTAATTCACAAGTGCCAGACAATAATAAAACTTGAAAAGAATTCTAAGTAAATGCAAATCAATTCACAAGTGTTAAATTTAATTAAATGTGCAATGATTAAGGAATGAAAATAACTAAGTTAATTAAATTATGAATGCAAATGAAAATACAGAAAAATGTGGATAATACCAAAATGGCATTAATCACACAGAATATAAAATAAAAAGGCACACTTCAACAAGAAAATGGACAAATGCACAAAACATAAAAATCACTTCAAACGAACAAACACAAAACACAAAAATTTGCAATGCGTAAAGTATAAATTTTTTCACTCAAAACATTGTAACCATTAGTTATCAGTTTTTACCAAACCTTTTGTAACCATCAGTTATTAGTTGCAACTAATAAAAATATAACACACTACCTTTTTGGTATACCAACTTCTTTCTTTGCTGCAGGCTTGTTTCACACTTTCACAAAACCAGGCGCCATTACTCTACAATGTTTGTTCAGATTCCACAAAAAATCACTAAATAACACCAAATAAACTCTAAGAAATATCAAATCTGAAATTTACAAATTACGAGTGACCATTCAATAAGTACGAAATCGTTACGTTACTTTAAATCAAAAGTGCTATGCGATGGAGAGAGAGAGAGAGAGAGAGAGAGACGAGAGAGAGAGAGAGAGAGCAGAGATAGAGAGAGATGTGATCGCTTTGAGTATTTAAGCCCGAATGAAAAACTTCTCCCTTACGGAAGCTGGACAGGAGATGACATGAAACGTTTTGGGCAACAATTCTTTCTAGAAGCTTCGAAATCTTACGCAACTTTACATACAAAATGTGTAATCTGCACGTTGCTTTGACAAAGACATACGCGTATGAGAACAGTCTGTTCAAAAAAAGACACGTACTCAACTCGATCGACCGAAGCAGAAGTCCCTTATCACACATGATGACAGAATCCCAAAACACAATGTAGACTCGAGGTCCCTAATCAAACGTGTTGACAGATTAGGAAAAACAACTCTAGCTTTGAACGGACAAAGATATACTCTCTCTTTCTACATTCTATGTTATATATATATTCTTTTTATATTATGTTATGCGAAATCTGAACACACATTTTAAACATCCTAACTCTAAGCTATCTAGGAATCTCAAAAAATGTTGCACAATTCTTATACAAGATACTTTATACAGTCATAGAGGGGAAATATGCATTTTGAAAGTAGCAAAATATAATATATATATATATATATATATATATATATATGTAATATATATATATATATATATATATATATATATATATATATAATCTATATATAACATGGTTTCACAGAAACTATATGATCATCCACTCCATTAAGCATGTCTTTATGTTATAAGGGTAACTGTACCTATATAAATACATTATATAGGTTATACATACATACATACATACATACATTCATATATATATATATATATATATATATATATATATATATATATATACATACATACATATGTATATATATATATATATATATATATATGCATGTTTGTATGTATGTATTTGTGTGTGCATATCCTGAGTAATTACCCTTGATTTTTCGGAAAATATTTCGGCCCGATCAAGGGGGTGGCTATTAGAGCATTTTATTTTATTTTATTATATTTCAAAATAACCAGCACCGGCTCTGCTTAGTAACTGTGCATATATAAACTGCTTAACTATGTTGCAACCGGTCACGTATCTGTAGCATAAAGTTTTTTCATTAAACGAAGATTATTATTTGAAGGGGATTGGAAGTTGACGTTTATCTTTTTAATTCTTTTCAAGGTGAAGCTTTGATTTTATAACGAACTCGTATGATGATTACAATCAGATTATAGTACTAGAAGTATTAACAAGTGGTATGATGTAAAAAATACAGTACGTACTTGTCCTCCGCCCCCTTTAAGACTTATGTCAATTGCAATGTACAAAAATTTGCAAGTTATCTCTTCATTTTTTATCCACGTTGTTTAATATATTTTATGCCATAATGATAATGATGACAATAAGGCACAAGTAGTAGTGGTAGTAATAACAGTACAGTAGTTGTAGTAAGATATGAGATTGTTGATGAAAATTATGTATATATATATATATATGTGTATATATATAAACATACATCGTATTGTGAGTTTATACAAATATTGAATAAATGATGGATAGCCTAATGCATAAGGAGTATTAGCATTAGTCCAATAGATGAGGATAATGATATAAGGGACTATATAAATATCCTATTAATAAAGAGAATAAATAATGGACAACTATCACGCAAGGAAGAATAATATTTTCCTCTTCCAGTTTCAGGTAAGTGAGGACGGAGGTTTTGCGTCATTGCCTCCAGCGTCAGCCAGTTTGCCGGAGAGAATGACAAAGGTAAACACAGTCGAGGAACGAAAAATGTGGAATGATTTTTTCCTACTTTTTCCCCCCTTATTCCTTTTTTTTGTTTTTCCTTTTTTTTAATGTTTCTTTTCCGGCTTCAAGTGTCAAATATAAGTGGTATTTTTCACGGTTGTTTCATAACCCTTTTTT
>NC_061092.1:36138384-36185884 GCF_015104395.2 Macrobrachium nipponense | reverse complement strand
ATTTTTTCAACTCTGTATTCGTGAAAAATAAACAAAAAAGGAAATAATAGCATGAAAGCTACTGCAGGACTTCACTAGATATAAACTAAAAGCACTCTGTGTATATTCCTTTTCCCCCGTCTTTTTTATTGTGTTCCCTATACAAACAAGTGCATGAAAATACCAAACAGCTGTTATTTAATGCTTTGTGTGTCCTTTTCATATGGCTAACGACGGGCAAACAGCTTTCCCCTCTCTTTTTCACGGATGATAGAGCATCTCCTGCACGTCCCCCGTGCTCGTTTTTTGCAAATTGTTTCTTACAACGAGTCACATTTTGCCATGGAATGCTTCATGATTTTTTCCTGTACTGTCTCCTTTAATACTTTATTCAAACTCTTTCTTCATTTTCTGAATAATCGAAAACACCTTTTCCCCTCTTTCTTCATTTTCTGAATAATCGAAAACACCTTTTCCCTTGAGGCAGAAATGATGGCAATTTTACTTTATTCTTCAGGATTGGGTTATTTCTTGAAGTTCTTACTAAACTCCCCAAATACACAAAGTGTTATGGTCAGTGACCTTTCAGTGAGCCTCAGGGAGTTCAAAATGTCTAAAAGATGGCTGGTACTCAAAACTGTAGAACATTTCTAAATACCACTGTCTACTAAGGTCGGGAGTTACGCTATAAAATGGTTAGAATATTGATCCATACCTTGAGGAAATGACATAAGTGATTAAATTTAATCTTTTGATTCAGCTTTAAAGTGAACAAAATGCCGTACAGTGTGAGTTTTACAGGTTCCTCAGTTTTGACATTTTTATTTTTAAGGGTTATTGAATATATAGGATTTTTACGCTATTCACAATTTGTTTAGACGTTATTTTACAAGTTAGTTTAAATCCAAGTACTGTAATATTAGATAAGATAATACAAGTGAAAAACATTATTGATATTACTCTCTGGGTTAAAATGTTTTACTTCAGCATCATTAGCAGAGAGATCGCTGTGAAAATACCACAGCAAAGGAATATGTTATGAATATTAAACAGGAGACGAATCGTAATAAACATTCAGACAAATCTCCAGTTATTGTGCATAACCTTCAAAGGAGAGAAACGGAAGAAGTTTTGTAATAGGACAAATCTTTCAGAGGCGGTTTTGAAAAGCTGGCTTACAGATGGAAACTTTTAATACCAGGCAGATAGTTCACTTGAAGATAATGAGCAATGGTAGGATAGAAATTTGTAGGAGGGTTCCCGTTGATGAAAATGCAGATATCTTGGCATGATACAGCATAAAGAATAATAGCGGTATAACATACTTATGAGCTCTTCATTAAAAATTCAGATATCTGTAGAAGACGCAGAAGTGCCATAGAGACCAACAACTTTAAATTACGAAGACGTAATTTTTTTGCTAATGAAAATAGACTACACATTCTAATATTTCAATAGAAATTTTATTTTTCCCCTTTGTTTTGTATTGTTGCTATCGTTAGCTACAATGTAAATTAGTGAGTCTTCTTCTAAAACCAAAACGTGCCATCGGTTTTTATTTTGGTTATTAGAAAAAGTGATGCTTTCTCACCATTCTCTAAAATCTTGAAATTGGCTGTCTTCTTGGCTTGGAAGAAGACTCAGTCCCCTAATCCCCACCCCTTTTTTGTGATGGTGGGAAACGTAAGAGCATCGCAACCAGCAAAAAGAAAAAAACTACGGTGTCTCATGATTAGAGACTCAGAAGTATTACTATTTAGCTTGAGTTTATTAACCTCTCTCTCTCTCTCCTCTCTCTCTCTCTCTCTCTCTTCTTCTTCTTCTTCTTCTTCTTCTTCTCCTCCTCCTCCTTCCTCTCCTCTTATTCTTTTTTTATGTACGCCACTTTGACAATGAAAAATCACTTTCCATAAGACGAAAACAGTAATATCTTTATACCCTCTTCAAGAAGTAAACATTTAAGTAAAGAGATTTGCGCATCAGGGATATTCAACAAAGAGGATTTCTGCTAAGTAGAAGGTTGATGCAACGTGAAGGACGCCATGTCAGATAACAACCTCCTTCAGGTGAGGCAGATGGTAGCACTGGAAGAGAGAAGTGCAAATTATATGGACCACTCTAGATGTGTCCAGATTTGTAGAAGGGATCCTAACAATTTCGAAGTTGGAAGGAAGGTATGGTGGTGGGGGCCGGTATACAGCCTCATCCGTTGTGCATCTGAACCGCTGCCTACTGAACCAGTATCCCAACGCTTAATCCAGTCTTGTACAGAATGGATGAGTGCGTTGCGTCTACTCACTGCTAATGGGATATATGCAATAGCAAATCTTGTTACTTACCTTCATGCCCTCCGTAGCTGGTAGCCTCAAGTGACATAATCTTTTTTTATTGGTAAATATTTCTGCTAATGAACTAAAAGCTCTGCCGTCAGCATATTTTATTTAAACGCTGATATTAATGAATGAAAATCATAATTAGGCATAAACATTTTCCTGAAACTCTTCCTAACCATTCTATAATAATCTCCATTTGTCTTGTTCTATAAATTCTCTACGAGACGTAATTGGGTTGCATGGTTACTGCGTAGGAAAGTACGCAGAAATTGTAAAGTAATGTATTCAAACATTTCTGAGAAACGGATTCCAGTGCTTTAAAAGAGTATTAAATTGACATAAAAAGTAATTAACATTTTATTGACAAGAGTATTCTAATACAATTAAGAATTGCTTGTATTCGCAAAATAGAAATGCAATTAAAATCTTCTAAGAAATCCGTTCATAGTGGTTGAGACATGCTTGAATTCAAAGGTAATGAAAACGTCATGAATATTAATGACTAGATTGTAGATGTCGTAGTTTTAACAACCCTTAATGAAAATTATACAGAATTTCATATCCATATGTTTATAAGATAAAGACCATCATTCTGGGCATTAACAAAGACTTTGGGTAATTGTATATAATCATTTAGCACGTCTAATGTGTTTTTAGATTTTCTTATAACATGAACGGTATTCATTGAAAGTTGATCTTTAAAGAGGAACTTCTGGTTAATAGCCATTAAATTTCGTGAAACAGAACTTTTGATAAGCTAAAAAATGAGCCATTGCTCGAATCTGTACGTAATCCCATGTTTTTACAATTGAATTTAAAATTAGCGCCGAGGTACTTCAATGGAGAGCACCATTTATCCAGGATTCGACTATGTTGCCATCTGGCGGATTAGTACTGATGACGTAGTGTCGCGGTCTCCTCACAATAGCAAGCGCAGTGAAGCATGCGTATTATATTGTATTCGTCTTTGGTATTGTCATCATGTTTTAGGTTAATTGTCATTCAAATAACCATAATTGTGCCAATTTATAAGGCGTTTCGAAGGGAGGATATCAACATCAAAATCTTTCAATCTACAACGCAAACCGCTGTCTGCTCGGATCATTTCTGGCCAACAGATTTAAAAGATGACATTAGGAGCAGGTTATTAGGTATGGCTATGAAATTTATATAACATGTTTCGGGAACTTAATTTCCTTCTGAACAGACCACGATACCGACGAAGATAGGGCGGCTATCTATACTATGGTGCCTCCGTTATAACTAAGAAAACTGTCATTTTCGGAATCCGTCGTAGTTAGAGAAGTGTCTGAATCACTTGTGACTTGCAAATCCATGTCGCACGTGTAAGCTGCCATTTTTCTTGCGTAGCAGCACGCCTGGCGGAATAGTTCCGCCTGTTTGAGCCTACCGCGACATGACGTCACGCATAACGGATGAGCCACATAAATGGCTGCGCCCGTGGTGTGCAATAGAAAATTGGTTGTAAAAAATATGAAACCGCCCAATTTAAATGTTTTTTTTTCACCATGGGTACTTAAACGGAACAGCTTAAATGCAACCAGAAGTTCCCCTGTACTCAATTGCATCTTATTTCCGCGACTGTGGCACAGTAGCTTTTTATGAGAATGGGTGCATATTCTCTTGGTGAAATTAAGGCTTTGGTGTGGCTTTGGCGTCGCAAACGTCAAAAAAATAAACCTAGAACCTGGGTGCGTCATTTGAACACCAGGAGGCCACAATTTGACAGCGCGTAGTCAAGAACATGACCTTTTTCTCCTTAAAGGAAATAGTGATGGCCATAGCTAAAAATCAAAATAGATCAACGTGAAATGACGGGTAACAGTGATAGATCAACGTGAAATGACGGGTAACAGTGAGTTTTTTATAATTACGAGTATCTGTCTATTTATTTATTTGTTCATTTATTTTTTTTCACCTTCTGTTACTTCTTTCTATGAACACCATAATATTCTTTGGAAGCTCGATTTTCAAGTCACTGGACACTGTGGTGGGCTTGTTCCATATGAATACGGCTTATCTTCTCAATAATAGTAATAACAGACATACATGAAAAAGTGAGGTTATAAAACCCCATTCCTTTCTACCTTTTTTCTTATTTTTTCGGGCCTGGTCATGAACAAAACCTCTGGTTGCCCGTCCCAACTGTCCCTAACAATTCGCGCGTCCGTCAGCAATCATCATGCCACTGAGTAACGAGAATTATTGGGAAATAATAATTCCCTGAACCAGGACTCGCGCCTAACGTTGGCCACTTGTTTTTTCAGGGTATGTAGACACAGGATGTCTGATGCAATTAAGTAGTTTTCTGTTTCTTATTATTTCGTGAACTTTTTTATCATCCGTTCTATTTTAGACTTTTCAGCCTTTCTAGGGTGCCGTTGTAGTCGCAAACTTATTATTATTATTATTATTATTATTACTATATCAGAAGATGACCCTATCCATATGGAACAAGCCCAGCACAGGGGACATTGACTGGGAATTCAAGCTCCAAAGAACATTCTGCCATTCATTGGAAAGAAGTAATAACAGAAGGTAATGGGAAATACAGAATGAAAAGATTGCTAATCAAAGAGAGAGAGAGAGTTTCATTGCCGACTTGTGTTTGTGACGGTTAATTTTTCAAAATCATTTTCACAAACAATTTACAATTAACAAATGTCCTACTCAAATCATTCTTCAAATAGCAACGTTATCAGGTGAATAGACTCTGCTTGGAGGAAAACTAGATGGTTAAGCGTACAATGACTAGGACTATTAGCCTACAAGGCTGAAGCATTAAAAGGGGTACAGACGTAGCCTGTTCTCTTTTATTAGGAAATTATTGTCAGTAGTTTTTAAAGGTGAATGTGAATAAAGCAAAGGCGTTTCTGAGCAGTAGGGAAGATAGAGGCAGAATAGTAATACAAGAAAGAAGAAGCTCGATTGTAAAACAGGCAGAAAAGTTTAAATACTTAGGATCTGCTTTAAACCAAGAGGGAGGATGTGAGGCTGAAGCTGACAGTAGGATAAAAGCTGCATGGGGGAAGTTGAGATAGGTAGCTGGAGTAGTATGTGATAAGAAAATACCAATCAAGCTAAAAGTCAAGATCTATAACACAGTGATAAGACCAGTGTTAATGCATGGATCAGAAACATGGGCTCTAAGAAGAAAAGAGGAAGTAAAGCTTGAGAAATCAAATATGAGAATGCCGAGTGGATTATGAGATAATTGCTGTTCGAGAGATTGGAAAATGATGAAATAAGATAAAGGGTAGGGTTAGTAAAGACTACAGAAGTGATAAGAGAGTCACGATTGAGATGGTATGGCAGAGGCAGATCTAAAAATCTTCATATATATTATATATTATATATATATATTATATATATATATATATATATATATATATATATATATCTATATATGTATATAATATATATATATATATATATATACATATATAGTTATATATATTTCTATATATGTATTTATTATATAAGTATATATATATATATATGATGTTATATATATCATATAAACCCTAAGTGCAGGGGTCCCACCCCTGGCAGCCAAACCAAGTCACCTTCCCACTGGGAGCCCCACCCATGGCAGCCTGACCCGTTCGCCCCCCACTGGATACCCAGGTCCGGTGGCCAGACCCAGTTGCCTCCCCTGGGGTGCCCCAGCCCTGGCACCCTGACACAGTCGCCTCATTGCCAGGGACCCTGGACCTGACAGACCAACCTGGTCACCAAACAGTGGGGCTGCAGCTGGCGTTCTGACCTGGTCACCTCCCCGCCAGGGGTTCCACCCCTGGCGGCCCGACCTGGTCGCCTCTCACCCTTGGGGCCAACCTGGCCCCCTCCCCGGCGGGGGCACCACCCCTACGAAGGCCAACCCGGTCTCCTCCCCGCCAGACTGTCCCAGGACCTGTAGGGGGCCATGCCCGCCTGACCGTCCCGGGACCTGTGGTGGGCCCCGCTCATCTCTGGACCCGTGGCGCCCGCCTGTCCCGGGACCCCTGGCAGACCTCACCCACCCATCCCCGGACATGTGGCAGACCTCGCCTGCCCGTCCCAGGACCCATGGCGGGCCTCACCCGGCCGTCCCGGGACCCATGGCGGCCTCACCCGCCAGTCCCAGGACCTGTGGCGGGCCTCGCCCATCCGTCCCAGGACCCAAGGTGGACCTCGCCTGCTTGTCCCGGGACCCGTAGCGGACCTCGCCCGCCCGTCCTTGTACCCATAGCGGACCTCACCCGCCCGTCCCAGGACCCCATGGTGGACCTCACGCGCCCCTCACATGAACCGTGGCAGGCCCCGCTCGCCCGACCCCGGAACTATGGCAGACCTCACCTGTCCATCCCGGGTCCTGTGGCGGGCCTCACCCGCCCGTCCCCGGGCCAGTGGTGGGCCTCACCCCATCCGCCTCCCAGGAACCGTGGCACACCTCGCCCGCCTGTCCCGGGACCAGTGGGGGGCATCACCCGCCCATCCCAGGAACCGTGGCGGATCTCACCCACCCGTCCTGGGACCAGTGGGGAGCCTCGCCCGCCCATCCCAGGAACTGTAGCGGACCTCGCTCGCCCGCCTGTCCCGGGACCAGTGGGGCCCTCGCCCGCCCGTCCCGGGACCAGTGGCAGGCCTCGCCCACCATCCCGACAGAAAGCAACACCTATGCTTAGCCTTAGAACCAGAATAGGCCACTGAATCCTGACAATTCTCTTGGGGCTTCTCTGAATCCTCTGCTTCTTCTCCTGGCACCTCTACGAATCCTTCTGAATCCTCTCAATTCTACTGGGGCATATCTGAAAACCAGTGAAGACGAGTGGCTCAAGAATGCATGGGAAGAAGGACTGATAAAGTAGACGAAGACCCAGAAATATACAGAGACAGGAGAATGACAAACAGAACAGAACAGAGGAATGGCACAATAAACCATGCACGGACAATACATGAGACAGACTAAAGAACTGGCCAGCGATGACACATGGCAATGGTTACAGAGGGGAGAGCTCAAGAAGGAAACTGAAGGAATGATAACAGCGGCACAAGGTCAGGCCCTAAGAACCAGATATATCCAAAGAACGATAGATGGAAATAACATCTCTCCCATATGTAGGAAGTGCAATACGAAAAATGAGACCATAAACCACATAGCGAGCGGATGTCCGGCACTTGCACAGAACCAGTACAAAAAGAGGCATGATTCAGTAGCAAAAGCCCTCCACTGGAGCCTGTGCAAGAAACATCAGCTACCTTGCAGTAATAAGTGGTACGAGCACCAACCTGAAGGAGTAATAGAAAATGATTAGGCAAAGATCCTCTGGGACTATGGTATCAGAACAGATAGGTTGATACGTTGCAAACAGACCAGACGTGACGTTGATTGACAAAATCAAGAAGAAAGTATCACTCATTGATGTCGCAATACCATGGACACCAGTGTTGTGAAGAGAAAAGAAATAAGGGAAAAAAAACAAAAAGTGGATAAAGATATCTCTCAAGAAACCTGAAAATAGATAAGTAAGGATATGGAATATGCCAGTGGAAATTGCACCCATAATCATAGGAACACTAGGCACGATCCCCAAAATCCCTGAAAAATAATCTGGAAAACAAAACTAGAGGCTGAAGTAGCTCCAGGACTCATGCAAAAGAGTGGTGATCCTAGAAACGGCGCACATAGTAAGAAGAGTGATGGACTCCTAAGGAGGCAGGATACAACCCGGAACCCCACACTATAAATACCACCCAGTCGAATTGGAGGACTGTGATAAAGCAAAAAAACTAATAATAATAAAATAAAAAATAATAATATAATAATAATAATAATAATAATAATAATAATAATAATAATAATAATAATAATAATAATAAAGTGAAGTTATAAACTTCATCCTTTTCTACCATTCGCTTATTTTTTCAGGCCTAGGCAAGACCAGGACCTCTGGTTCCCCATCCCAATTGCCCCTAACAATACCAACAATCATTATGCCAATGAGTAACGAGAATTATTGGCTAACACACTGACGCAAAACTCATGAGTAAAGTTGACCACTTGTTTCTTCAGGATATGTAGACACCGGATGTCTGATACAATTAAGAAGTTTTATGTGTCCTATTTTAACCTTTTTAGCCTTTCTAAGGTTATTATTATTATTATTATTGTTATATTATTATTATTATTCTAAAGATGAACCTCATTCATATGGAACAAGCCCACGACCACAGGGGCCATTGACTGGGAATTCAAGCTCCCAAAGAATTGTATTCTACCGTTCATTTGAAAGAAGTAATAACAGAAGGCAATGGGCAATACAGAATGAAGAGATCTCTAATCAGAGAGAGAGAGAGTGTGTCTATTAGCGACTTGTGTTTGTGATAGTTAATTTTTCAAAATAATTTTCACAAACAATTTACAATTGTTAACAAATGAACGTTTGCAATAAGTATGCACACACAAATACAAACACAAGGTCTATTGATAGTACAATCTAAAGACCTTGTAAAACACACACACCCGCGTCGCGCGCGCGCGCACACACACACACACACACACACACAAGTAAATCCTTAAAGTACCATTCTACTATCTTTCTTCTTAACTAGAGTGAATGTCACTTTCTAATTATCACAGCTAATAGCAACGCTGTCAGCTCATACCGAAACAACGGAATCTATTGAAAACCAAGTACTCATTAGGCAGACATCTTACGTTGACTTCCAGATCTCTTTTAACGGTAGATACAATGGCAAACAGACTGCTTGGAAGAAAACGAGATGGTTAAGGGTAACGTGCGATGACGATGACGATGACTAGGACTTTCACCCTACAAGGCTGAAGCATGAAAAGTGGTAGCTACAGACGTAACCTGTTCTGAATTGTTAGGAAATCATAGTAAGCAGTAGTCGTCAGTTTTTTGTAAAAAGTGAATACTATCGCTTCCTTCTGGTTCGGTAACTACCAGACACACAAAATTAACCTTGTCCAGTGCTACCAGCCCCCTTGGAGAGAGGCCTCGGTAGTGTTCTTAAGTTTTACTATCCTTTTTTATTTTTATAACAAACATATATACGTATGTATGTGTATAGGAAAAGTGTTATTTTTATTTATGTGAGAAGGAATTCATATCTGGGGCACAGTAGGACCAAGAAGTGTTTGCAGGAAACGTTGTGTTGCATTGCAAGTTTTTTTATTATTATTATTATTATTCTGTTAAAAAGAATGGCAGAATTAAGCGAGTTGATTTTATATATTGTTTTTTCTATTTTCCTTACCCAATTCGCTTCTCAGGCTCAGCGATGTGTCTGAGTAACTGACCAATATTCATATTGGGAATTTTAATCATAAATGCTGAAGGTAATCTTTTATTGGAACAGGATATCAGGTCCAGGTCAAGCAGGGGTCGTCGCTAGTGCTGGTATTATTCCGTAGGCGTAGTTCAGTTCGGTGCCGGGTTCGTCTTCGGTTTAAGGCTGGTATTGGTGCTGGTATAGCTGGTATATCTGGTATTACGTAACGTTTCGACCTTCTCGCAGGTCATCCTCGGACGAGTCGTTTGAAGAGACTGTAGCAAGGCGGTGTTGTTGTTGTTGGAGTATTAAGCTGGCTTTATGCCAGCACGGGCTTTAGCTAATGTAGCAGCCCGTAGTCATTTGAATTATTTTTAGGTGCATTGGTGATTTAAGGATATGAGGCGATCTTTTTATTTATGATTTCTATGGAATGTGCAGGTGGAATGGTATGGATTCAAAAGTGAAAGGAAAAGTGAATAGGGCAAGGTTACAAACCCCTTTAAACCCTAAGGTACCCATTAGTAGAAGATAAAGATCGATAGTAGCGAGTCCTGGCGAGTCAGAGATAGCCAGTAATGAAATCGAAAAAATTTATAGTCGTAGAAAAACGGAAAAAAAGCGCAACTCTATGGAGTTCAAGTACCATATTTCACTTTACGAGAAAAAAAAAAAAGCAGAGCGTCGATCGTTTAGCAATAGGAACGACGAAGGAAAAACGAAATATTATCAGTTTTAGAAACAGGATAACAAAAATAAGCGACAGCTTAAGCGGTAGTTAGAGTGACAGTTGAAATATTCGGTCGTTAGACGTGAGGCGGCCGAAAAACGGAGGGAAAGGAGGATTGTTAGTAAAAGAAAAAGCAGTTAATGCTATAACAGCACTTTTCATGTAGCTGCGAGCTGTTTATGTTTTGAGATCTGTATCTGAAATCTTCTAACAGGAGGTCATCTGGGAGACTGATCTCTAGGTCCAACAGAGCGTGGACGAGCTCAGAGAACAGCTGATGACCACTGCCACTGTCGTTGTTAAAGATGGCTCTATTTAAAAAAGCCTCAAACTCCTCGTAGGTCAGCAGGAACTTTGTTGATTTGATATTCTCCTACGAGGAAGTATTCGTTTCCGACGCTTGAAGTTCTGTATTCTTGTTTGCAGGTCTGAGTTTCGCTGTTTTGCTTAGCTACAAACTCCTCAGTTTGTGTTCCTGCTTCTTTATACAAAACAGGAGCTACAGTCGGTGTCTCGGTCTGCATTTCTTCTTCAACTGCGTCTTCTGTCTGGGTTCCTGCTTCGGCACGAGCAGGAATCGACGTCTTCGGCGATGCAGAGGTTAGGGGGGTAGCCTGAGGGGTTGGGGGAGTAGGGGAGGAGGTAGAGGGGCGGGAGTTTGGCGATACGGAGAGGATGAGGGGGTGGGGATGTAGTGCCGGGATTGAGGTGGTTGGGAGGAAGGTTGGGTGGTTTGTGGTACAGGAGGTAGGTTCGTTCTAGGATCGGACCTGGGGTTGCTGGGAGGTTTCCTGGTCGGTGATGGTTGCCGAGGTCTTGCAGGTGGAGGAGGGATGCCCTTAGCCTTCCAAATCCTCTGCAGTCTGACTGGGCATCCCTTAAACCAAGCATGGATGTTGCTGGCTGCAGTTAGGGCATCGGGCAACTGTGTGGCCCTTTTCCTTGTACTTTTTCAAGCACACTAACAGATAACAATCCTTATTGGCTTTTTGTTCCCTCGTAGCCTTGGTGTCTTGAGTAACAATCCTTATTGCTTGTTCCCTTGTAACCTTGGTGTCTTTGAGACTCGAGCTTCGGTATCGCTCCCGTGTATGTTTTAATTAATAAAAGTTCCTGTCTGAAGAACTGACGTCTCCTTCACCTCCCTGGGTACTAAATGGTAGCAGAGCGTGGTTTGAGGGACTGCGGCGATCGTCTTGGAGATTGAATTTTACTACGAAAGTTAAAAGAAATGATGAGCAGCTAAAAGTTCCCGAACATCGGGGAGGGGGAGTAATCCGGAAGTTCTGTGTGTAAGATGCCGCAAATGTGAAGCCATCTGCGAGAAGGAAAACCAATGGATTTCGGCTTATGAACTGGAAAGGGCGTATTGGTTCTGTCGACCAGAGTGCTTCGGGGAGCAGATATCATGGATAGATGAAGAAAACAAATTTGTTGTGATGATGCTGAACTGTTGATACATGGTGAGGCAGACGACCTGAGCCTGAAGTTGTGTGAGCCGAAGAATGGTAATTACGAGTCTTCACAGTAGCTTAATCCTTTTGCTGTTTTGAGTGTTTGTGAGAGCTTGGGGATCTTCTGGAAGAAACCTTGAACCCTGATGTTACAATCAACAATAAAGTGACACAGTTATAATCGGAAATTGTTGATATATATATTTTTTCCCCTCACGAGGAATGATGGCGTCTTCAGAATACTCTGCAGTTTCCTTACCAGGATACATTGAGGATGAAAGTGAGCTTATGAACCAGTTGACCCGACTGGCTAACTTTGGAACCATAGACAATGCTGGAAATTTTATTTTCAAATTTTGTCGTAAGTGTAAAGGCCCGGTATTGGGACATAAAAAAAATGGAGATGAGAGCAAGTGTGAAAATAATGAGTTGAATTTAGGTGAAGTGGAACAGGTAAAACGGTGGCTAGAAACAAACAAATGAACTTTTTGAGGCAGCAAAAAACCATTATGATCAAAGGTATGAGGCATAGAATTTGTGGACAGTGTAATAAACTATTTAAAAACACAGAGCAACCAATATTTCGCATCAGAAAAACTTCACAAAAAGTGGGATTTCGGTAAAGAAACAAACAGGATAATGTATGAAAAGAGTGATATGGATGAAAGACTAGACAAATTATTGAAAATCATTGAAACTAATTTTGATAAACCAATTTGGAAGTGGAAATAACCATGTTAATTTAGTTAAAAATCGGAAAGCTCCAATCTGGACTAATGGCCAGGATTTTTAAAAGTTATTGCCATCAACTAAGGCTATGGGATTCCACAGACAACCATTCCTCCAATTCAAAATTTTCGAATTAGTGGATAGTTTAAAGACAACAAAGAGATTGGAGGATTATCAGAATTTGTGTCAAGAGAAGTTATAGAAAAAGTAAACACTAATAGTGTAACTATCATTGAAGACGTGATAAACTTGCTGAAAGGTAAATTTGAAAAAACAATCTTGGAAAAAATGTCTGAATTGGTTTCTGAATACAAAAATTTGAACAGAAAGATAAGGAAACGGGTGAAGAGTATCTGAATAGATTCGAGAATCTTTTAGTGAAAATGGATAGAGCAAACTTTGGATCACAGTGGAAGTTATGGACTACAGTTTTGTTTTTAGATAAGTCTAAATTAGAAACAACAGAAAAAATTTCAATTATGAAACAACTAAAAAATGTAGAAGGATAAAGTGACCATAGAAATTTGTAAACAGGAGTTCAAGGAACTAAAGATAGAAAACCAAAGACCCGAAAAGGAATTGGACGTATTTTATACAAATAGACAAAGATCTACATCTAGATCAAATGATATGCAAAGAAATAGGAGACCATACTCTCGTTCGAGAGACAGAAGCCAAAAACATGAGAGAGTCAGGAAGCAGATATCAGAGTAGAAGATATTACTCTCGATCAGGAGATAGAAACCGAAACAGAATAGACTCCTTTAAACGAAGAGAACCTTCAGAAAGGAGAAGTGAAGATCCTGAAGAGTTTGAAAGGAATTGGCAAAATCGTCCGTTGGAGGGCGGCAGGAGGCTCAGATCAGAATCGAGAGAGAAAAGGTGTAGAAATGAATGCTGTCTGAATAGATTAAGTAACATCAGATTTGTGAGTGTTGAAGATGAGAGAGGAGAAGTAGAAATGCCTGAAATTTACTTTACGGATGAAATCAATGAAACTGAGATGATTATTGACAATGGTGACCCAAACAAAAATGTGGCAGGAATTAAATGGATAGAAGAATATCTGAAGAAAAATCAATTTGGAAAAGGGCAAGTTAATGTTAAAAGAATAGAAAAGAAAAAGTTCAAATTTGGACCAAGCAAAGTTTTTATGAATGCCACAAAATGTTTGAAGTTCCACTGATAATTAAAGGAAAAGACAAATGGAACAGAGTTCAGTAGACTACGGAGTGCAAATTTATGCTATTGAAGCTAATATCCCTTTTTTGTGTTCTAAAGAAACAACTCCAGAAATGGAGTGCCTCTCAGGACTACGAGAGAGGAAAGGAAAAAACTAGTTATCAGAAGCTTGGTTCCAAACCTAGAAATAGATTTGATAACCACTAAAGGTAACCATCTTGCTGTTGTCTTGGAAAAACTAATAAAGAATGTAGCGAAGAAGAGATTGTAATGTTTGTCAAGAAACTGGAAAGCAATAAAGAGATATCAGAGTATAAAAGAGTAAAAAGGGTACATCTGGTATCTGGCCACAAGGGAGAAATTCAACTCCTCCATTTGTTCACATTGGCAGGAGTAATAACCAACCGAACCAAAAAGATTATTAAGAAAGTTGTTAATGAATGTATACCCTGCCAAAAGTATAAAAAATCATTAGGCATACCAAAAGTTGCCATCCCAACAGTGACGGAATTTAATCAAAAGGTCACAGTTGACCTAAAGCAAGTGAAGGAGAATAACATTCTGTGGATGGTAGACGCCTTCACAAAATTAATAAGTGGAGTTGTGCTCAAGAACAAAGAAGCAGTCACTGTTTTGCATGCCATCACCCAGAACTGGTGCGAGAAATACGGATATCCTACTGAGGGATTTTGGGCAGACAATGAATGGATCAGAATTTCAAAATAAGGAAATGGAAAGTTGGCTTCTGCAATGGGAATTACGATCAGGTTTGGGCCAACATATTCCCCTTGGAGTAATGGTTTGAACGAACGAAATCATGACAGCGCTGATCTAACTGTGAAGAAAGTGATGGAGGAGAATGATAGAATTACATTAGATGAAGCAGTTTCAAAAGCGGCCTGGTGTCATAATACTAACATAACAGTGAAAGGATATGCCCCATTACAGTTTCCTCGCTGGGAGAGCTGTAGTAGTTCCTGGTATAACAAGTGGAAATGTAGCTACCGAATCTTTAATCTCTGAGTCAGAAGCAGTCAGAAGACATATTGAAAATCAAAAAGAGTGAATAAGAAGTATAGAAATTGAGTATGGTGAAAAGTTGAAAATTGCCTTAAACTCAAGAAATGCGTCTTTTAATGATTATCTATATACACCTGGGGAGAAAGTATTTTACCAGCACAAAGGTGGAAAACAATGGTTTGGTCCCGCTACGGTGGAAAAGATGGAAGGGGAGAAGTGTATGGATTTTAGCAAATGGAGATAGAAAAAGGTAGCCTCTTGTCATTTACAACCTTACGGAACGTTAAGGACTTCAGCTCATGAGAAAAAAGATGAGATTGCGTCGAAGGATGAGGCAGCTCTTACTGACCTGTCCGAGAGTGAAGAAATTAACTTATTAAAAGAGAGAGAAGAAGCGACAGTTGTTAGTAAACCTGATTTGGCAGAAGAGAATTATGACAAAATGACCGTGAAAGATCATCTTCCATCTGAAAAAAGACCGAAGAAAAGTAAAATTATAACTATGACCTTCAAGAATGGAGAGGAATACAAGGGAAAAGTGACTGAAGTGAACAAACCTAACTCCAAGCGCAAATTCGTGTGCTTCATAAAACTAGAGGGAGGTAAAACTATTGAAGTTGACTTCGAAAATGAAATAAGGGACTGGAAATATCGATTAAAGAAAAAGAAGAAGAAACTGAAGTAAGAGAGACTAAAGAAAATGTCGAACTAGATAACATTGGTACTTACTGGATGAAAATGTCAAATGACGAGTGCTTAGTAGAGGAAATAACCACATATGTAGTAGAAGTTCCAAAGAGTCGTCATCATGAGCCTGAAGTTACAAACGCTAAAGAAAAAGAACTTGAAAATTTTGAGTATTATGAAGCATTTGAAGAAGTAAAAGATACAGGACAAGAGAAAATTGGTTCAAGGTGGGTCATAACTGAAAAAGAGAGACAAGATGGGCAGAAGACCAAAATAAAAGCAAGGTTAGTTGCTAGAGGATTCCAGGAAAACGGAGAAACCAAAATCAGATTCCCCAACCGCCTTAAGAGAGTCTTTCAAGACTTTCATCGCAGTATCGCTAATGAAGGATTTGAACTGGAGAGCGTCGACATTTCAGCAGCTTTCTTACAGGCCGAAAAGCTTGAGCGTGATGTGTTTGTTGAACCACCCAAAGATGTAAAAAAGGAAGGAACCATTTGGAAACTGAACAAGCCAATCTATGGGCTTGAAGACGCAGGTAGGAGATTTTGGCTTAAAGTAGACAAGATTTTTAAAGCAAGAGGAATGAAAACACTGCATGGATAACGCCTTCTACTACCTCCATGACGGCGGATCATTACTTGGTATGATTTTATGTCATGTTGATGATTTTTCGATTTCAGGAAAAAGAGAATTTGTGGATATGATCAAGGAACTTCTAATGAAAAATTTACGATTTCTAAGGTGGAGTCATCCGAATTCAGATTTACAGGGATTGATATAGTTAAACCAAGAGAAGGAATAGAAGTAAGCATGGAGGATTATGCCCAATCTATTGAGGAAATCAAAGAAATAAGGAAAATTGGAAATGACGAACCTCTAACAAAAACCGAATATAAAGTTTTCAGGAAGTATGCAGGAAAAATCCAGTGGTTGGCGGAAAATGTCCGACCCGACTTGGCTATTGTTGGATTGAACATGTCTATGAAAAATAAAGATGCTACGATCGGTGACCTAAAGAGAGTAAACAAAATTGTTAAGAAAATTAAATCAAGAGAAAGCAAAATAAAGTTCGGTAAAATAGGGAAGAAAGAAGACCTGAAAATTTATGGCCCTCGGCGATGCGAGTTACAGATGTGACTCAAAGTCAATTGGGGTAACTTGATTTTAATGGGAAACAAGAAAAACTGATATAGTAGCTCCTATATATTGGAAAACCAAAACCATCAAACAAGTTTGCCATTCGGCCAAAGACGCCGAAACGAGAAACTTAACTAATTAGTAGATGACAGTGTATTTAGCAAAAAGTGTTGAACAACTTATGTTTGGAGAAAAAGGAGGAAAAATCCCAGTAAAGCTGTTCACGGACAGCAGACCAACCACTGGAAAGTATAGCCTCATCAAAACAGGTAGAAAGAAAATTGTTAAGAAACGCAGTGGCAGACTTGAAGGAGAAACTAATTCATAAAGAGGTAGAATCATGTAGTTGGCTGAATACTAAAGACATGATAGCAGACATATTAACAAAGGAAAATAAAGAGAGTGATGACATGGTGGATGTCTTAGTTAGGGGAAGACTTAGAATGGCTTTAAATGAAGACAATCTTGTTCATTTTAAAAACGATGAGTTTCAGGCTAGAAAATGTTTAAAATTAAAGAGAAGGGAAACAGGTTTTTAAATATATGTGTAATTTCTTTTGCAATTCTTAGATATTTATGCAATGGAATGTTGTATGCGAGGTAGACTATTATAGTTCTTTTATTATGAAATGCTCTATTGTTTGTATTCATATTACAATGTACGTTTAGTTTTAGCTTGATAACGATTTTATATTTGATGCTATATTTTATCCACTTTATTATAATCAGTAACTTCTGTATAGATCTCTGTTTGTTTAACGAAGTAAAACAAAAAAAGGACGACGGGGGATAACAGATAACAATCCTTATTGCTTTGTTCCTCGTAGCCTTGTGTCTTGAGGTAACAATCCTTATTGCTTGTTCCCTTGTAACCTTGGTGTCTTTGAGACTCGAGCTTCGGTATCGCTCCCGTGTATGTTTTAATTAATAAAGTTCCTGTCTGAAGAACTGACGTCTCCTTCACCTCCCTGGGTACTATACACACTTCTGTCTCGTGTTTCGCACTGCACACTCCACAGATGTGTTCTGATTTACATTCATTTTTGTGGTGTCCATACCTCTGACACTTGAAGCATCTCAGAGGCTCTGGTACGAAGGCTTCTGTCTCGTAAGTGCCAAGAATCCCAAGGCTGACCCTGGCTGGAATTTGGCCCTTGAAGGTCGCTTCTATCTTAAGAGTTTCCTGTCCATCTTTTGCAGTACATCTCTTGGCTTCCATGATGTTGGGAACCTCGAGGACTCTTTCGATAGTTATGTATTTGGGGACTTTGCATATCATCCCCTTGCTTATTTTTGAAGCAGGATCAAGAAGGTGGCACAGGTTGTCTTTCCTCAGTAGTTCAGCAGCTTTTTGGTCCTTGGGAGTAATTATGAATTCTCCCCTTAAATTCGGTCTGCTATGAGGTTGGCTTCTGGATATTTTTTCTCGAGGGCCCTGACTGCAGCATATGAAGTCTGGCCCTCGATAACAACAGCTTTGAACTTGGGAAGTGCCGGAAATTCCGCAAAACTCGCCGTATTCGGTGCCGATGTCGTAGGGAGCAGGTTATTATTGGTCGAAATCGGTGGTACAATCTTCTTCTGTTTCTTCTTCTTCTTCTTCCTTACGGTGGCGAAGCCTTGCTCGTCCTCCAAGGGCGGGTCCTCCCTGGGATTACCGGGCGAAAGGGGTCTCTTAGAGGCCATACTTGTCAAAATTGTAGGTTTTAAAATGACGAGAGTTACGTAACGCGCCTGTGCACGAAAATACGTGTAGCAAGGAAGTCTGTGGGGCGGTATTTATAGCGGCTCGGACCTAGAGTTGCATTCTCATTGGTCGGGCCGGTCTTGGACGAAGTCGTGGATCTCGCCTCGAAGGTCTCGGGGATTCTCTCGTGCGAGCGCCACAGTAGTGTGCCTGGGGATGAACGACAGGAATTCCGTCCGTAGCAGGAATCCTGTCATCCCGTGGGGGCTCCTGATCATCTGGTATTGTCGGGGGGTCGTTCGCTGCTCTCCGGGCGGCGGTGGGAAGGAGAAACGTTTTCTTGGGGCGATGTTAAGATTTGGTTTCTCCTTGCCTATATGGAGGGCTTCTAAGAGGCGCAGACGTCGGGGATCCGTTGTCTGGTCTATTATTTCGATATTAGGAATAATATCATTTCTCTTTATCCGTTTGTTATGAGCAGTCCTGGCGTGGTTGAAGATGGCTCCTTCTTGAGCGTGGCAGGAGATTCGCTTGGAGAAACGCATGGAGGTCATACCGACGTATTTGCCGAGGCATCCTCGGACGGGGCATGTGTAACGGTAGACCACACTCGTCTTCTTCAAGGGATCCTGCAGGGGCGCCGAAGGGTTGTTTCTCATCACCAGGCTGCTCGTCTTCTTCGTTTTATAATAGATAATTAACTTAATATTTTTGTCTGGGTCGGCGGGGCTGACGTTTTCGTCAATGATCTTTTTGAGGGCTTGTTCGTCCTCCTTGTACCTCCGGTGGAAGTGTCCCTTGTAGAACAGCTTGATGGGCTCTGCAACATCGGGGCGGGGTTCCTGGTGATACCAGGCTTCCATATTTTTCCTTATAGATTCATCAACAGCACGATTGGTGTGTCCGTTGTCGATGAAGAAGACGAGTGTGGTGTACCGTTGCATGCCCCATCCGAGGATGCCTCGGCAAATACGTCGGTATGACCTCCATGCGTTTCTCCAAGCGAATCTCCTGCCACGCTCAAGAAGGAGCCATCTTCAACCACGCCAGGACTGCTCATAACAAACGGATAAAGAGAAATGATATTATTCCTAATATCGAAATAATAGACCAGACAACGGATCCCCGACGTCTGTGCCTCTTAGAAGCCCTCCATATAGGCAAGGAGAAACCAAATCTTAACATCACCCAAGAAACGTTTCTCCTTCCCGACCGCCGCCCGGAGAACAGCGAATGACCCCCCGACAATACCAGATGATCAGGAGCCCCCACGGGATGACAGGATTCCTGCTACGGACGGAATTCCCGTCGTTCATCCCCAGGCACACTACTGTGGCGCTCGCACGAGAGAATCCCCGAGACCTTCGAGGCGAGATCCACGACTTCGTCCAAGACCGGCCCGACCAATGAGAATGCAACTCTAGGTCCGAGCCGCTATAAATACCGCCCCACAGATTTCCTTGCTACAGGCTCTTCAAACGACTCGTCCGAGGATGACCTGCGAGAAGGTCGAAACGTTACGTAATACCAGATATACCAGCTATACCAGCACCAATACCAGCCCTTAAACCGAAGACGAACCGCATCGAACTGAAACTACGCCTACGGAATAATACCAGCACTAGCGACGACCCCTGCTTGACCTGGACCTGATATCCTGTTCCAATAAAAGATTACCTTCAGCATTTATGATTTTTAAAATTCACCCAATATGAATATTGGTCAGTTACTCAGACACATCGCGAGCCTGAGAAGCGAATTGTAAGGAAAATAAGAAAAAAACAATATATAAAATCCACTCGCTTAATTGCTATTCTTTTTAACAGTATTTGCCTAAAAGAGGGTCTTTTACCAAAATATTATTATTATTATTATTATTTTTTTTTTTAGAAATCTATTGAAATGGCTTTGTCTGTCCGTCCGAACTTTTTCTGTCCGTCCTCAGATCTTGAAAACTACTTGTACCAAAAGGGCATGCACAGTAGACAGTATCACTGAAATAGGGGCGTGTGTTTTCGAAGTGCATTATGAATGCATTGTGAATGAATGTACAAATACAATTTGAATGTTATTCCGTAAGAATTTGTAAATTCTCTGTACTGGAGTTTGTAATTATGTTTGAATAGGTAATATCAAAACAAGGGGACATAATTATTGGACTGGTTGTGTTACTAACATACTAAGAAACTGTAGTTTTATTGAACCAATCGAGGACGTATTTTTACGTCTGCAGTAGTAAAAACAAAGCGTTTGTGAAAAATAGGACAAATCCTGAAAAAAGGGAAATTAATATATCGGAAAATGAGAGCGAGTGAGAGATCTGATCCAATTAAGAAAGGATTGTACAGGTCAAAGGGGAACTTTTGGTTAATAGCCATTAAATTTCGTGAAACAGAACTTTTTATAATCTAAAATATGAGCCATTGCTCGAACCTGTACGTAATCCCATGTTTTTACAATTGAATTTCAAATTAGTCCCGAGGTACTTCAATGGAGAGCGCCATTTATCCAGGATTCGACTATGTTGCCATCTGGCGGATTGGTGCCGATGACGACGTAGTGTCGCGGTCGCCTCTCTAACAAGCGCAGCTAAGCATGCGTATTGTGTTGTATTCGTTCTTGGTATTGTCATCGTGTTTTAGGTTAATTGTCATTCAAATAGCGTCAATTATGCCGACTTGTTTGGCGTTTCGAAGGGAGGATATCAACATCAAAACCTTTCAAACAACGACGCAAACCATTGCCTGTTTGGACCATTTCTTGCCAACAGATATAAAAAATGACATTATTAGGTTATTAGGTATGACTATGAAATTTACATAATATGTTTAGGGAACTTAATTTCCTTCTGAATAGACCACGATACCGACGAAGATAGGGCGGCTATATATCGCTATCTATACTATGGTGCCTCCGTTATAACTAAGAAAACTGTAATTTTCGGAATCCGTCGTAGTTAGAGAAGTGTCTGAATCATTTGTGACTTGCAAAAATATGTCGCACGTGTAAGCTGCCATTTTTATTGTGTAAACAGCATGCCTGGCGGAATAGTTCCGCCTGTTTGAGACTACCGCGACATGAAGTCACGTATAACACATGAGCCACACATAAATGGCTGCGCCCATGGTGCAATAGAAAATTGGTTGTAAAAAATATGAAAACGCCCCTCTCAAATATTTTTTTTCACCAGGGGTACTTGAATGGAATAATACTACATATGGAACAGCTAAATTGCAGCCAGAAGTTCCCCTTTAATCGCTTCTTCTTTGGGGTTTCATCTTGTTTCATCTTCTAATATATATACATTTCTCGTTGGATCTTCTACTTCCAACTTTTACTTCCCTTATAGATTTATTCTTAAGCAGTTAAAATCTTCTTCCGTGAGGATTGTCATGGAGAATTATCTTCTTTGGAACCTAATCTTAAGTATTTATTCTCTTCTATGCGTATTCTTGTAGCGTTTATTACATTTTTGAGGAAGAAAATGATGAGATTGTGAAAGGAAGTTAAACGAAAGAAATACTAATGTAGTTGGCGTCCAAGTCCCTCCTGTTGAACATTGATTAAAGTTTTGTTACTCAGATGGCAAGTAAACCATATTTTAACAGTTTTGGACCTCTCTCTCTCTCTCTCTCTCTCCTCTCTCTCTCTCTCTCTCTCTCTCTCTTGTGTAAAATCCTACATAAGGATGCATAAATGCTTTTCATGGATGGTTCGCTCGCTTGTGCCTGCGGAGAAAGACAGAAGGTGACGGAAATCTCTATTCTCATAATACTCATAACCTATAACGATTATAGAAAAAAGAATATACAAAATACTTTATTATGTTTTGATGATGTTCAATGAATTTAACTTTTGTTACTTGGTTTTATGTTGGCAGACCCGGGAATCAAACTTCGGACCACCGGATTGGCAGCCGAGCGCGAAAACCACTCGTCCAGCGAGGAACTATTCAAGCGTTTAAGTAGCTCTTATAATCGACATGTTGCTATGAACGAAGGGGTTGATCATTTGACGGAATGCTTCTGGAAGACACTTGGTAATTGGCTTCAGTGCCCTGTAATGACTTGTCGACCAATCTTATGGAAAGAACAGTGAGATTTGGCTTTTTTCATGGGAGATTTTAGTTGCGATGAACAAGAAAATATAAATAGAGGCAAATCGGCTTTCCCTCAGCGCTATGATAATTAAGCAAAAATGTTCGTCACTAACTAGACTTACACGAAGTTAATGCTCCCTTTTAATGGAATTTTAAAGGCAAGAAATAATGATATTTATCTGATTTCCTCTATAAATAGGGGAATATAGAAAGTGTAACCACCAGATTCTTCTGTAATTACTTACATTCATATTATTTGCAGTTTATGTATTTTAACATATTATTATATTAAAACACATGGATTATGATTATATAGAGTAGAATAGAATATAAAATTTCGGCCAAAGGCCAAGCGCTGAGACCTTTGAGGTCATTCAGCGCTGGAAAGGAATTTTACTGTAAAAGCTTTGAAAGGTGTAACAGGAGGAAAACCTGGCAGTTACACAAAGAATCAAATGTTAGGAGTGGGTAAAAAGTAAGATGGAACAAAGACATTATGACGGAGGTACAGTAAAAAGGAATGAAAGGGGTTGCAGCCAGGGGCCGAAGGGACGCTGCAAAAAATCTTTAAGTAATGCTTACAGTGCACCACATGAAGTTATGAATAGCTCACTGTTTTTCATACCAAAGTTATATGCGCAGACGTACAAACAGACTCTAAAAAACAATTGCTCAGCGTATTTGGCAACGGTATTTTTGCGTCCATAAATAGAAAATTTCATTGCTTGAATGCCTGCTTTTAAACATATGATTGTTTGAATTGTGACTCTCTTTGTATTCAGATATTTACCATAGTTGCCGTGCGTAGAATACAGCACATACATATATTTGCGAGCTTCACTGAGAGCGAATAGTAGTTGGATAAATGTTTTCTACACGTACATTCCTGTTTCATATATCGGTATACAAATAAATAAATGTCTGTGTTACGAGACCATGGAACGGAGATGTATGTTTGAGTTCATAAACGTGTAGGTATGTTCTCTACAGTGAGATTTACGTAACCAAATACCAGCTGGAATTATAAACATCATTCATTATGAAAGTCACCAGTATTCGCACTAAAACAAATACAAATATAGGTCTGATGATATAAATACTCGGACAAATTCCAGTAGTTTGTGTACAAACGGTAATCATTCTTTTCTGTGCAGCCATCCTGAAAACAAGTTTAAGAAAAATCTGTGCTTCAAAATTATCTGATATCAGTTTTGTAATTCTTTGTCAATAATCACATTAATACTCTCGTTTTGTGTGATTAATTTATTCAAGGTTATATGTGTCTTACGACATGACTCATTTTCATTCATGCAAGCTGTCATTCTGTTCCTGTTTATTATTATTTTGCTGTCAGTTAGATTTTGGTATTATGTGAACTAGGCCTAATACCAGACTTTCTTTAGAATTTCCTACTCTCTAGGGAACTCTGGTGTTTGTCCGCGAGGATATTTTCCCAGGAGAATTGGTTCTGCGGGAATTTGTCGGGACCTCAGTCTTCGAGAGGAAATCATATTTTATTCTAGTGGCGTGATGAATATGTGATGGAAATAAACCAGCTCCTTCAGTCGAACATTAATATTCAGCCGCTTACAACGCTGTAGAAGAAATGTTTAATGATCAGGCGCTCTTCTCCGTTGACAAATACGTCAGACGAGTCCTGCCTCAAAATCTTGAGATTCGAGACAAAAATATCGTCACGATCATGTACGTTTACTCTTTTAGGAACAAAGTAAAGAACAAAAAGAAGAAGAGAAGTGTGATGAGTGGGAAAAGAAGAAGAGGGTAAGCGAGTAGGTGGAGGAAAAGTAATATAGGAAGAGCGGGATAAAAGAAGTGCAAGTAAGAGCCTCAAATAATGGAACGCTTCGTGTCAGCTCTCCCAAAGGCCAAGGTGTTGGTTGTTACCCTCTCTCGCGGAAAACCAGGTAAATCGTGCATGAGCGAGGAGGAAAGAACAACGGAATTGGATTGACGGGAAAAGGACAGACAGCAATGTTTTCAGCTAAAAACGTGCTTTTACTTTTCTGACAAGGAGAGGATTTTGTAAGCGCGACTGCTAGGGAAGAGGTACTTTCCATAGAAAGGAATGACTCCTATCAACATGTTACTTGTGTTAAACGAGGCGTCTTTTCTTACAAAGGACACAAGATGTATGATGTTAATGGAGTAAGTGACCATGAAACACTGTCAACCCCTCTCAGCGTTTATTTCAGAATTTTAGCGCAATAACCAAATAATTGATTACAGACAGATTCAGACATTACACACACACACACACACACACACACACATATATATATATATATATATATATATATATATATATGTGTGTGTGTGTGTATATATATATATATATATATATATATATATATATATATGCTTAAAAAATAACAGTAAATGTACGTGACTACATTAAATAAGTGAATACCACAGGAAAATGAGTCAGAAATCCAAGCGCTTTCGTCTTTACTAAGACATTGTCTAGGAACGAATGAAATACAGTTGGAAAGAAAGTTATCAGGTAAACAAAAAAATCAAGAATACCAGATGGTTAATTGTCAAAAGGGGTAAAAATCAAAGAAATAATCCATGATTTTTACCCCTTTTGACAATTAACCATCTGGTATCCTTGATCTTTTTGTTTACCTGATAACTTTCTTTCCAACTGTATTTCATTCGTTCCTAGACAATGTCTTAGTAAAGACGAAAGCGCTTGGATTTTTGCCTATCATTTTCTTGTGATATTTGCTTATATATATCTTCTTCTTCTTCCCAGCTTGTTCCCATTTTTATATGGGGTCGCCGTTTCGGATGAGCCATTTCCATCTATTTCTATCCTGCGCTTCTGCCTCATCAATTCCCTTCTCATGTAAGTCTCCTCTCACACAGTCCTTCCATCTCTTTCTTGGTCTCCCTCTTCTTCTTCTTCCTTGCACCTCCACCCCCATAGTATGTCTCCCAGCGTGGTCCTCATCTCTCCTCAACAGGTGTCCATATCATCTCAGCCTCCCCTCCTGCACTTTCTTTGATACTTCCACCACCATAGTTGACCCCTTATGTAGTCATTTCTGATCCTATCCTCTCTTGTCACCCCAGACATCCACCTAAGCATTCTCATTTCTGCCACATCCATCTCTTCTGCTCTGTTTTTCTCATGCTTGCTGTTTCTGTACCATACAGCATTGCTGTTCTTACCACCGTCTTGTGAAATTTTCCGTTTGACCTAAGCGGCACTCTTTTGTCACTAAGAACTCCAGAGGCCGCTCTCTAGTTGTTCCAGCCTGCTTGTACCCGATGTTTTACTTCTTCTTCCATACTTCCTCCAGCGTTAACAAAAGAGCCCAAATACTTAAACGTATCAACTCTCCTTATTTGCCCTCCACCAAGCTGAATACTTTCTCTATCATCCCCCTCAGTGGTGGTACACATATATTCTGTCTTAGATCTACTTATTCTCATTCCTCTGTCCTCCAGTACTTGTCTCCATCTTTCCAATTTCACTTCCAGATCTTTCCTGCTCTCTGCACACAGAACAATACCATCCGCATACAATATTTTCCATGGTACTGTCTCCCTTACTTCCTCTATTATAACATCCATCGCTATGTTAAAGATAAATGGGCTCAGAGCCGACCCCTGGTGTAATCCTACTCTCACCTCAAAACCTTCTGTCTCCCCAACACTGTTCCTCACTCTGATAAATACATTCCGGTACATCTCTTGTATCAATCGCACATACTTCTCTGGCACCATCTTCTCCCTCAGACTCCTCCATACCTCTTGTCTCGGGACTCGGTCATAAGCCTTTACAAGGTCAATGAATACCATATGTAGGTCCCTTTGTCTTTCCCCGAATTTCTCCATTATTTGCCTCAGACAAAATATACCATCTGTTGTTCCCCTTCCTTTCATAAATCCCATCTGCTCTTTACCTATTTGTACTTCTTCTCTCAGTCTAGCATCTACCATCCTTTCCAGTATCTTCAAAGTGTGGGACATCAATTTAATGCCCCTATAATTACCGCACTCTTGGACATCGCCTTTCCCTTTAAAAATTGGGATCAATATACTCCCACGCCACTCATTTGGTATCTTTTCCTGTTCAAGGATCTTTATCATAAGATCATACAGTATATCCACTCCTTCATCTCCTAATGCTTTCTATGCCTCCACCGGAATCATGTCTGGTCTGGTTGCCTTCCCATTCTTCATCTTCTTCAGTGCATTTAGTACCTCTTGCCTAGAAACCTCATTACCATGCCAATGTTCACTTGCCCATCCTCTCTTATTAGTCTATTATTTTCTTCATTTAACAACTGTTCGAAATATTCTTTCCATCTCTTCACAATGTCTTCCTCCTTTCTAAGTACTACACCATCTTGATTCTTTATTTGTTTGAGATCATCTTCTTTAATCCTTCCTTTGTCCCCAGCTCATTATACACATCATCATACGACTTTGCTTTAGCTTGGGCTACCACCTTTTTCACCGCCTTGTTTTTCTCTCTGAAAATATCTCTGTCTTCCACTGACTGTGACTCTTCCCATCTTTTCTTTGCCTCCTTCTTATCTTTTACTACTTTCTCAATGTCTTCATCCCACCACCAACTCTCCTTTTCTTCCCATATGATACCAGATGTCTCTCCTAGCAGCTCCTTTTCATGCCTTCTTATTACTGCTGCATTTCGTGCCCACCATTCTTGAACATCTTCAATCGCTATATCAATATCCTCCAAAACCCTCCTCTTAAACTCTCTCTTCTTATCCCCTTCCTTCTCTAATTTGTACCATTTAATTTTCCTTATCCCTTTAGCTTTGATTTTTCTTTCCCTTTTCAACTTCAAATCCATACATAGCAGTCTGTGTTGGGGGGCTACATGGTCGCCTGGAATAACTTTGCAGTTCTTGACCTCCACCAGATTTATCCTTTTATACAAGAAGTAGTCTATCTGGGAGAATCTTCCCCCACTCCTATATGTTATTAAGTGTTCCCTTTTCTTCTTAAAGAATGTGTTTACTATTGCCATGTCGAATGACACAGCAAAGTCCACTACACTCTCTCCTTCTGGGTTTCTCTCCCCAATTCCATGGCCCCCATGCACCCGCCCAATCGCCTCATTTTCACTTCCGACATGGCCATTCAAATCTGCCCCAACTATCACCCTCTCATGCTCTTCCAGTTCTTGCATTATTCCATCCATTTCTCTCCAGAAATTTCCCTTCTCTTCTTCTGTGCAACCAACTTGTGGTGCATATGCGCTTATAATATTCAGAATCTCTCCTCCATAACATATCTTCAATCTGATGATACGGTCATGCTTTCAATCTTTCTTTGCACTTTTATTACCGAGTTCTTCAGTTCACTAGACAGTACTATGCCAACTCCATTTCTACCTTGCTTATTTGCTCCACTATAATATAGCTTATATCCATCTCCCAACTCTTTAGCTTTATTTCCTTTCCACCGCGTTTCTTGCACCCAACATAACATCTCTACTTTCTTTTCTCTCATCAAGTCAGCCAATTCTCTACCTCTCCCAGTCATGGACCCAACATTTAGCTGACATACACTAAACCCAATGTGAGCTCGCTTCTTTACCTGCACCCGCTCCTGATGCAGTAGCCCTCGCCTTACCACAGAGTTAGGGCGATGTCTCTGTGCGTCGTTTACGGAGTACGCCCTATTCCGGCTCATTCCATTTTTTGGTTTTGGCACAGATTTTTACAGCCGGATGCCCTTCCTGACACCAACCCTCCCTATTTATCCGGGCTTGGGACCGGCACCCATATATGTATATATATATATATATATATATATATATATATATATATACATATATATATATATATATATATATATATATATATATATATATATGCATTGTTATCACATCACCGTGATTCATATATATACATGCATTAAGCTACAAATGTCCTTTAATATCCAATTCGCTCTACTTCGAATTAATACATTTTCATATATGTTAACCGAACGGGAATTTTCTTGTTGATAACAGTTTCGTCCTCTCGTGGATTCGAACCAGCGGACAGATGAGAAATCAGGACTTCAGTGACAATACGGGCTGACGAAATTATTATCAGCTAAAAAAAATTCCACTTCGGTTAACATATATGAAAATATATTAATTCCGAGGTAGAGCGAATTGGCTATTAAAGGATATTTGTTCCTTAATGTATACATATTATATATATATATATGTGTGTGTGTTTATATATATATATATATATTCTATATATATATATAGAGATATATATATATACATATATACATATATATATATATATATATATATATATATATATATATATCTATATATATCTATATATATATATATATATCTATATCTATATACACACACATACATACATACATACATATATATATATATATATATATATATATATATATATATATATATATATATATATATATCGTGTTACATTATTATACGTTGTTTTCATTTAGCATCATACTTTTTCCTTCTTTGTCCGTCGTATGCTTTTATTACATTCTTTGCGTGGGATCTCACATACATATCCTGTTTCATTGCTTTCGTTTTTTTTTTTTGGAGAATGTCTTATAACCACGTTCTTAATTGTTCTAATTGTTTTGAAAACATTTCTACCCAAGGGCTCAACAGGTGTCATGATATCATTAGACCAGTTTTTATTTTCAAACTCTTATTCGTCTGGCCATTAAACGTTTATCGTCACAAAAAACATGGAAAATAAAATAGCAGCGTTAGTAGCTTAGAAAATTAGAACAAGAAGTAAATATAAGGACGGAAGGTTTTAGAATGCTGCAAGTGAAAATTTGCGCCTGTTTATACTTTTTTTTTTTACAGTGGATTATAAACATGCCGAATTTTCATAATAGCCCTTACAATTCCGTTTGGTTAAAGTTTACGTTGGAAGTAAATACTCGCTTTTGTCCTCCCTAAAAACTCGATCAAGTCTGTTGCCGTTTTGATATAAAAACTTCCCTTTCGAAAATCATAATCGATTTCATTTTATGACAACTGATAAAACCCACATTCGCATGAGATAGGGGAGACCGGGGCTAGTTGTTACAATTTTACTATTTTTCACCTCTAATTCGATATCTGATGAAGGAAACTTAAACTAATTTCTGCTGTGAAAAGTCTGTTATATGTGTTATCATACTCATGCAACAAAAAGATTATATACTCTTTAATTCCTGTAATATAATGGAAAATACCAGAAAAACTTTTTGTATACAACTTGCCCCATACCCTGGGCAAGTTGTCAAAGAATCATGTTCTTTATAAACCAAAAGAAATCGGTTAACAATTCATTGTACTAAGGTCACATATATACATAATGAGCAATTTCATTTGCGCAACTTTCATAGACCTAATCTTTGCATTAAAGCATTGTACCCATTGCTCCCCTGAGACTGAATTTGCCATTCACCGATAATCTTCAATGTTCTGTCTGCTTTTATTTCCACCAGACTTCAGAAACCCTTTGTTATTCAGATTCCTTTTACTGGTTTTACTTTTGAGAACCTTTCCATGTGAATCCTCTTTATGCTTCTGTAGTTTCATCTTCATTTGTTGATCTTTGTGTCTTTCTAGAGCTACCCTTTTTAAAAGGTCGTAGCCCCTCTGGGGTTTTGATATCTCTTGTAGGTCTTTGTTCTGTCTTTAAAGAAGGAGGTGATTGGTATAAGTAAGGCCTATCTAAACCATCCTTGCTTGTGCTTGTAGCAGGGTCTGGAATCATAATTTCAAAGGCTTGTTATTCACTGGGGAGTTAGATGATCTTAAGGAGGTTCACAGGTAGGGATGATGTGGCCTGTGCAAACTTCAGTAGGCTGTAACAGGCTTTCATCATTTGCTTTGGTTTCATTACCCATTTTTGTGGCTTCTACAACTACAGTTGTATCTTGTGGATTTTCTTTTGAACGACCAAATACAACTATATATCGTGAGGGGCAAGTTGTTACTTATTGTAAGAACCCGCCCCGGGTAAATTATTTTCCTTCCCCTCATAAATTTTGCTATTTGAATTATTGGAAAATGAAGTCTAATCACATATGAAGCATAAAGACAGTTATTTTAAAAAATCACATTTTTTTTAATGAACACAGGTTTCATTAAGGTCTATGAAAATGATACGAAAGGTCAAATTATTTACTCAGGCTGTGCAAAGACAGTTTTTTGCTTGTAGTTTCGCAGGCGGGTGATCAACTTCTTTTGCACTCAACAAGGATAATGCTGACACTGATGCCTAATAGTGTGAAGAACCTCGGCGCCAACTATTGCCATATAATGAAGATATTGACAGTGTATCAACCTACCCCTGTATCCAACTAGCCCCGGTCTCCCCTATTTCAACAAGCCCTTGGGTAGTCTTGCGTGTAAAAAAAAATAAACTTACCTTACTGTCTCTATTGATTGATTTATGCGGCTGCGTAGCATAGTATAATAAGTTAAACAAAAGTATAATAATCTTCATGTAATCCTCATATAGTTTTCCTAACCTTGCTAGCGGAGTCTAGACGATGGTCGAATAGTCACACACTTCTCTACTAAATTCAGTTTCATCCAAAACAAGAGCGCTTGACTCACCAATTTTCTTATGAAGAACTTTTGTTTGTTACATATAACGTACTTATACAGGAACTGTCTAATTATTTGTTTTCTTAATTAACAGAAGGCTTTTGTCATTTCCAATAAATATTATAGCTCACAGAAATATTCAACCCATAACTCAATGATTAGGTCATCAACAGATTTTGCAAGCTATGGAAAGAAACTTGCTAAGCCTGAGTATATGTAGTGTAACAATTTAGCTTGAAAATAATTTGAGATTTCCATTTATATAATATGTTAATGTAAAAAGCTGCAAATTTGGATAATGAAAAGATGAAAAATAATTGCTTGACCAGCTAATGTTTCATGATCAGTATGTGCACCCTCCCTTGCACATCAGATTAACAAAGATGTTTAAAACATTTATTTTTTTTAATAAAAGAAGTTTAGTACCGGTTATTTGGGAAAGCTGGTAATTAAAAGGGTTATTTTTATTTTTGGTGTTACAGTATCACTACAAAAATTTGATTTTAAAGGTGACGAGAATTGTACGTAATATTTATATAAATATCAGATAATTATAACCTCACAGATTCACTCCTAACCTCTCTTTGTGATAATTTTATGTATGTCTAATCCCCGTGGAACCATTTTGGGAGAAAAATGGTAAACTAAAAACAAAACGATAATCATATACTGACTAAAAGAACGAACAAATTCATTCTTACAAGACAGTGGCTTATGTAGGTGGCCGAGAAGAATAATAGAAAAAGATAAGTGTTCATGTTTGTAGGCGTGGACAGCTGGGAAACGCATAAAATGGTTTAATGTTTTCCCAGGAAAAAGCGAGTAGAATGTGTTCCACAAAATTCGGTAAAGAAAAAAAATTATGTTAACTCGTGTAGTTCTGTGTTCCAGGAAAATGAATGAAAATGTATTTGTAGAAAAGGAGAGCGTATATGGGTTCCTTCAAGTCAGGGAAAAAAACCTTGAGTTTATGAATTCTGCGTAACTTACATTTGTCCTTGCTCATGGGTTTGAGGAAAAGTGAATATTGCTTTTGTAGCTTAATAAAAAAAATGTATAATATTGGTCGGTTCGTGTTTATTTCAGGAAAATTACATGTCGGGTCGTGTTAGTTTTAGGACAAAGCACGTGCACTAGTTTAACTTCAAGAAGACCACGTGATACTGTTCGAGCTCGTTTCAGAAAAGAAAAACACGGATTGTTGTTTGAGTTTGGCTTACGAAAGACGACTGTATCTTTGAGCTTAATTTTGGAAATTAACATTGGGCTCTGTTCACTTGAGGAAAAGAACGTTTTATTTCAAGCTTATTTCAGGAATAAACATAAGGGGTATCGTAAAAGAGGTACATTTAGTGGAAAGAAATCGGCCATTTCACATGACTGAATTTCACTGATACACAAGAAGTACAATAAATTGTTTGATAAAATTATACTTTAGCTCAGAGGAGGTACACACTTAGAATGTGTAGTAAAGACAATACATTATTCATTTTCTCATGAAAAAGCAAATATACATGTTCGATTTGCATAATTTCATACTGATATATATATATATATATATATTATATATATATATATATGTGTGTGTGTGTGTGTGTGTGTGTGTGTGTGTGTGTGTGTGTGGTTTGTGTGTGAGTATCTTTATTTGTAAGAACTAAGTAATTCAGAGACCATTTTTGTTATTCAACAGATGTCAGGTATGACGAAGATTGCCTTGAAAATTCAATGCCATAAGGAATTAAAGATTCTCTCTCTCTCTCTCTCTCTCTCTCTGCCTTGCTTGTTCACAGTCTTATATTCTTAATCCCTCATGTTTAGATTGATTCCCGAACACGGATTTTATCAAAATTTTCTCTTACTTAGACACTATAAAGATGAGAACATTCTCTCTTGTATATTTCATATTACATAAGCGCTAAAGATTGTATCGTTATGTACAGTTCTCAAAAGCCTTTTATAAATGCCAGGCTTTTATTATGTAAAATAAGCAGATTAAAAGAAAATTACAAAAAAGAGGGAAGAGTGACCTTATTCTGTCATGTACTCCTTATGTAACTGTAACTTCATTTTCTTACCGTCCCAACTTTGAATACAAATACTTCATCTTTGCAAGAGTTGGTCGAGTTACATAAGCAACTTTCCAGGCCTTCTGCTGTCTTGTGACCTCGATGTATGTTATTCTTTATTTGATTATTCACTGTTCTTCATATTTAAAGATTAAACTGAATGTCGTTTTCACCTCCCTTTCTATTTGTGATTCTCAGAGTTGACTTTTGTATTTTAAGTTACGTGAAAGTGTAGTGAAATGACTCACAGTTTCAGGTATCAATAACTTCTATGAAGTGAGGCTTTTGAAAATGTGCGATGTCAGCAGCCAAAAAATGCTGTGACTTCATTAGTACTCTCGGATGCAGTTAGTATAAAATATGAGCTCGTGCTCATTTTAATAATCAGCGCTTGCATTTTGAAAAATGAACCATTTTTCGAATTTCTTTTTTTCACGCCGTCCCTTCTTAAGTCAGTACTCTGAACTTTATACTTGATTTATTTGTTTATATATATATATATATATATATATATATATATATTATATATATATATATATTGGATGATATTTAATCTCCCTTCCAAAGGAATGCTTTTAGACGCTATATAGAAATGTATAAATAGGAGTTTATGAAGATGCTGTTGAGAAATATATTTGATCGGTCAACAAAATGCTCTTGCAAAATGCACCCAAGCATTACTGTGAAATGCGATCAAGTACTACTTAAAAGTGCATTCAAATGATACGAAGAAATACATTTCAAGTTTTCGTCTGGAAATGCATTCAGATATAAAGAAGTGCATTTTGACGATGTTGAGAAATGCATTCAGGTTTTACTAAGAAATGCCTCTCAAAGCTTCTAAGAAATGCTCTCAAACGTAATAAAAAAACGTCGTGTACTCTAATGACTCTCAATGAGTATGCTTTACCTGCGACCTCTTAATGTCTTACCTGCTCTGATGAATATTTTAAAAGAAATTAGAAATATGGACTTACTTCTAGAAGTAATTCGATTATGAAATTTATCCGAATATTTGCTATGATCTTTACCTGGGGATCTTAGACGTTCTAAAAGATAGTGTTGATATTCCATTTAATTAATTTTTTCTTTGTTTCTCTTACTTATTTTTATTGCGGTTTATTCCCTTTTAAAGCAGCATCTGTGTCATGATTCTGGGGCATCATAAATCTATCAGTCATTTTGGTACTGCATTTTAAATAACTAATGTCTAAGAAGACATTCACCTGTCAAGAAATGCAGCTCTCATATCATGAAGATGTTTATCTTCATTTGCCCCAGATACGCATTTCTTCAACGAAATTATGAGGATTTGATCGAAAATGAATAACAGTAAAAATACAAGAGACTGTGGGCTAACTAGGTACATTGCAGTAAAAGTCTGCTTCAACCTAAGTCTGATTGACGACAACTTTTCCAATCACAGTTCGCCTGCCTGTTGCCATATTTGTTACCAGTTCCTGCGACTATCGATATTTCAGGTATTCACTTGACCTGACGTTGCTCAACTTCGATGGTCGAGTCTTTGAAAAGGGTACATTCATACACACGCACACACACAGATATATACTGTATTATGTATATAACTTACATTTATGTATGTAATTTATGTATGCATTTGATGAATCATGGATGAACTCCCTCTGCAGAAAACTTCCAACAAAAATATGCTCTTCATACGACCGCAAATGAGGCTCATGAGCAGTGCATCAAGATCCCCTACTCACACCCTGCTATTCACCTCCATCAGTGTCCTTCCTCTCCAATGTCTCTTCTTACCACCTATCCAGCTCTTGCCAGGTCCTCCTCCTCCTCCTCCTCCTCCTCCTCCTCCTCCTCCTCCTCCTCCTCCTCCTCCTCCTCCTCCTCCTCCTAACACTTCTCCCAACCTATTGGCCTCCATTCTTTCCACGAAACCAAACTATTTATTAATATTCAGCTCTACTCCTGAACATATGATGATGACCTATTTATCACTTCCGTGACCATACGTATATAATTACATACTTACATATAATACATAGATACACATAGTACGTATATATATATATATATATATATATATATATATATATATATATATATATATATATATATATGTGTGTGTGTGTGTGTGTGTGTGTGGTGAATGTATGTATGTATAAGCATTAAGCTGTAAATGTCCTTTAATCTAATTCGCTTTACTTCGGAATTATTATATTTTCATATATGTTGACCGAAGGTAGAGAGAATTGGATAATAAAGAACATTTGCGTCTTATTGCTTGTTTATGAATCACGATGTTGTGATAAAATTCATTATATATATATATATATACATACATATATATATATATATATATATATATATATATATATATATATATATATATCTGCAACTGATCTATACCTTGGAAAACGGAGTCTTGATAGAAAGAGTAAGACCAGCACTTGTACATAAAACATCCTTTATTTTGTTATGACTACCGGTTTCGGAGTAACTGTCTCCATCATCATGTCTATACAAAAACACAGAAAATAGTGACCACCCTCTAAGGTTAGATTCATTTTCCATTCTCTCTAGTCGAGTGGCCCCCATGGAGCTGGCAATAGTAGAAAGTCTCTACACTTTAAAGTTGAAACCTTCCCTCAGTAACAACGGGAGGTCCACGGAGATTCTGTGTTTTTAAATTTTAAGTGTGTATGTTTGTATGCCTTCATGATGCAGGTATTTACTTTTTTTTTAATATTGCTTCCTTTCCTTTTTTTATGCTTGTACATTAATCTTTTTTATTATATATACAATGTAACCTTCATTCTAATGATCGATTGTGATATAGTGATTTTTAATTATTTTTCTGTGTTTTTGTATAGACCTGATGATGGAGACAGTTACTCCGAAACCGGTAGTCATAACAAAATAAAGGATGTTTTGTGGACAAGTGCTGGTTTTACTCTTTCTATATATATATATATATATATATATATATATATATATATATATGCATCAATATATGTTTTAAAATGTGTAACTCATATCGCAGAATTTGCGACTGAAAACTATGGGGTCTCAGTATTTTTAGAAAATTTCATTATTTTCCTGTTTAGTACCTATGAGATTATACGAAACCTGTTTCCTGATGCTTTCGAATACGTCGTCATCCCTTAAGTAATGGACCCTCATAAAGTACTGGTGTTTGTCGAATGCCTGAATCAGTTACAGAATAGCTTCAAATATATCTTAAATTACGTGGTCAGCAATTTAATTTTGAAGTGTCAGCTGAAGATTTTTTTTGTATTATCTGGCCTACAATAATATCCCACTCATTTCTATAATACCCTATTAAAGCTTGTTTATTAATAAAGTGCAGCTTGCTATTTTGAAACCCATTTTGTAGAGATCAGCAAGATATTTGTGACCAGCATCCTATCAATTATCAATTTTCTGACTCTAGATACAAAAATATTCTTAACCTTTCTGAATTAACTTTGAAAGCGAAATCTATAAAATAACGGCATTTGAAATCCCCCTGGTTTTCTTTTGAACTGCGTATAGAATAAATTCTCATAAATTCTCCTCTTGAATATTTTTAACAGCATTCTCCGGTACAATATTCAGAATAATAATTTGCTTTCAGGTACGTGGTTTATAGCGTTTTATTAACAGTCACAATTTTATATTTCTCTGATATTTCCGTGTCTCAATTCTTTGTGACATTTTTTCAAACAATAGCCTGATTTGTAATTCAGTTATGAACCTTTTCTCTAATTTCTGTCACAGTATTCTATTCCCCTTGACGGTTCTAAACAGCGTTAAAACATTATCCTGAAATATTTTCATTTATGAACAACAGTTCAAATACTCCTCATAATCTTTTTTTTTTCTCATTTCTAAATCCGTTTTGTGTCCGAGTGGCTTCCAGATCTCTTGAGGCTCCAGGAAATTCCTTCCATGCTTTTTCAAGTCAAAGACGTATAACTCGTGCACATTTTGAAAGCTCAAAAGACAAGTCACAAGAGAGAGAAAAATGTGAAGGAGAAAATGCTTTTATCCTTGCTTTTCCATTTTCCTTGATTTTACTTGAGATTTCCTCTCTCTCTCTCTCTCTCTCTCTCTCTCTCTCTCTCTCTCTCTCTCTCTCTCATCTGTACATGTCAGGCGTTCGTTTAATCTTCTCTTTTTATTCATGTTCATCTCACTCTCTTTCCTACTTGTATATGTTAGTCTAATGTCTTATCGCTTGGCGATAGACTTTTTGTTTTTTCCTTACGGCTGTTATCCGTAGCTTCGCGGCTCTCTCTCTCTCTCTCTCTCTCTCTCTCTCTCTCTCTCTCTCTCTCTCTCTCTCTCTCTCTCTCTTTATCTTGGAAATAGTCACGTGAAAGGTCAAATGTCCGATGCCTTTCCTCCTCTGCCTCTGAAATTCACCTTCTTTGCCTTTGCAGAACACTTTCTTCCCCATGACATACCTCAACCCTTTCCGTCTCGAATGAACCTTTGCTTCTCTTCCCTCTCTCTCTCTCTCTGTCTCTCTCCCTCGGCTCCTTGCTCTCACCCGGTCTTAATTACCTCTCATTACTTCATTAGGAACGGTTACCATTTTGAGCGATGTTAACTCGGGGAAATTATCGAGGAACTAATGGCTTGATTGACTGTGATTTCTTAGGTAAAAACATTCGTTTTTCCAATTCATTAGCTCTCCACCAGAACGAAGGCGCTTTTTCTTAAGATTGCTTCAGCTATCGTTATTGCTTCGTTTTGTGTTGTTGTTAATGTTTTTGTTACTGTTCAGCATTCGACAATAAAATTCCTCCCTCTTATGGCCATAGCTGTCATTTTTTATCGAAATTGCATGGACCATGCACAGAAAGGAATATGGTACGTTATAAAAAAAAATTAATAAACTGATGTCAACGTATAAGAAAATTATGTCCTTACAATAATTCACCAAAATACACATTTTTCGTGTTTATTTCTCTAAGACACAAAACAGGTCATTTTAGCGGTTACTTGCCTTATTTGTTCACGCAGGGTTACTTAGACTTCGCGAGCATTTGGCTTTTTACAAGAAGATATTAATTTCCTCCAGTCCAAACTTCAAGTTTTGGTTCTTGTTTGCTCTAAAATGTTTGAGCTGCGGTTCTATGTCTATGTTAAATGTGTGTCATGCATCCTTGATGTTTTGCTCGGCTACAGGCTTAGATAGGCTTCGGGAGCTGTCCTCAGAAATGTATTTACAGGGGAAATAGGAGGCCGTTGACCGGAGTACCTAGCAAATGTATATTTAAGCGAGAAGTAAGAATCTGCTTGTTAATGAAATTGATGCCGTGTTTTCTATGATTAAAGAGAATAGTGAAATGATTGCCTGCAATGCGATACAGTACTCCACGCATCTACTTCGAAGTCATTTACAAATCAAGAAGTGTTGATTAGGAAAAGATCAACATATCATTAATGAGCTCACTGAGCTTAACAGTTTTTAGATCCTTACTTTGCTACTGTTCTTCTGATCATTTCCAATGGTAGGCCTCGGAAACTGACTTTTTACACTCCTAAACAGAAATAAAAGAAAAGAAAAAAGAGCGGAATGACACACGGGCCGGCGTCAATTGTCTCATGAGAAGGTTGACCAAGACAGTAGACTTCGTAAGATGACTGACAGGAAAGTGAAGGCGATTTATTATGAGAAATTTCAAGTATTTGAGTGAAATTACAAAATAGAACTCTAAATTAGTTTCCCTTAAAAATAAGGTAAAGGAAAAGATTATTGTCAGAAAGAGGCAGATTTACCCTTCATCTCTGACAGAAACGGGGCATGTAATGACGTTTAGCTTGTAACTCGTAGAACAAAGAGATTAGTTGGGATTTAATGTACCTGAGGCCTATGTGTGAATATGTCAGGAAGTAATGCCAAGGTGAATGAATCATTGTTCCCATAGGTTCCAGTGACTGGAATAAGAGAATCTGTAAATTCAAAGCGCTGCGCGACTCTATATTTATAGAAAATGAAAATTAATTATAATCAAATAAATTATGGATATGAAAGATATGTGTTTTGGGATGATTGTATGGTTAGATCGATCACCTTTAGGAGATCACGGTAAATAAAGGAATGCTTCTAAGAAGGACAGACGTCAGTGTTCAAAACAAGACATGAATAAATTGATAAGAGAATGCAGAAGGGTTATCTTTTGCCCACAGATCTGTTCACGAAGATTGAAATGGAACACAGATGGTAAAAACTTGACTCCCAGAGAAGGCAGTTCAAACATTCTGAAAAATCTAGAAGCTGTGAGCTAAAATACTGATGTAGAATAGTATCATATGAAAAATGGAAAAAAACTCGGTTAGTTTCAGAAACTCTCATATGTTGTTATTTACATTATTCACTACATAAATGCTCAGAGGAACCATTTTCTGCATTAATTGTTGCTCGTGAAGTTCAGCAATATAGATGAAAGGTTTAAATGGCAAATTATTAAGACAAGAAAATTTCCACTTTGGTTCATTAATCCTAATTGGTAGTAAGTTACAAGGTAAGATTTAGAGTGAATCATGTCACTACAGTTGGAAGCTGATATTTAGTAACAAACTTTTATCAAATTGATTTATTGGAAAAGTCTTTGAATCGATAACATGCCAAAATGGGTTGGACGGATTTTTATGTACTTTTGGTGCAGTTTTATTATAGACTGTCTCAGTAGAGGTATGTGGAGATTATGATTATAACCATCTTGATATGTCCAGTCCCTAGTATTTGTTGAGATTATTTGTAATATGCTTTTGAATTCAGGGGATTAACGTCCAAATGCATCATCTTTTATACATTCCTTGTTAATGCCATCATCCAGTATTCTTATTTCCTTGATTTAAAGTTATATCCATGATAATATTCTAATTGTTTGTTCCTTTGGTCATATTCATCTTTATTATATGAGCAGTCTGGGAAACTGTTAAAGGTTTTATTTGATTGAGTTTTAGAATTATGTGGATCAAAGGTTACAGATGCGGAGCTGCTACATTGGTCTTCTTGTGAAAAAGCCAACCTTTTAGCCCATTAGTGAACAGAGTTTCTAAGGCTATTAATTACTCGTTCAGAATACAAAAATCAGTGCATATTCAGAGGAAGCTTGTTTGTTGTTGAAGAACTTATCTTAAGGAACTGGATGTTCCTCAGAACTAAATCTGGATATTATTCAGTGTGAATGGTCTGGGTAACTTGATAGAGATATTTAAAATGTTCATCTGGTACCCCGTTATGTAGGTGTGGGAGGTTGATGTTCCCTGGTTCTTCCTTTTGTGTACGCGAACACACGCGCACACACACGGACATTATATTTATATATATGCATATATGTGCATATTTATATATATATATATATATATATATATATATATATATGTATATATATATATATATATATATGTATATATATATATATATATAGGGCGAGATATAGTAAAGTACATAGAATACCAACAAGATAGAATGTTATTTGTTATATAAGTAACTGAAAGATATACAGCATGCATGTTGCATAGTGTGGCCTTTTACTCGTAGCACACGTCCGTCCCTTCAGGTGAGTAATGTCGTTAGGCTGCAAGCAATAATTTTATTATTTCTACCATGCAAGCCTTCGGAGTTTTACAAATCGTTCTTTTTTTCTTCTCTTAGAGTTCCTATTTGAGTAAAACGTGGGCATCGCTCAGTGTATAGTAGATTTACATATCAATAAATAAACGACAAAATAGTCACGTAAGAAAATAAGTAGTGATCATTCTTCTTTTTTTTTTCTTCTTTTTTTTAACGACTTTCGTCCGCTCTCCCAACGCAAAGCAAAAGTTGGAATAAATCAACGAAGGAATGAAAACTTTTCCGAATAGTTGCAAATTACATTACACCGCTTTTTCCCTTGGGCGTTTATGGCACGGGCTCAGGAGGGAGTCGTTATTCCTTAACACCTTTTGTGACAAAAAATATGAATTTGAAAAAAGGGAATATCGGAAGAGGTTTAATTAAAAGTTTATTTAGCAAAGGTGTTTACTGTCTCTTTAATATCGCCTTGTAGTCAATAACCCATTATATCTGTACTTAACTTGCTTTTGCGTTTCGTTTCAGGAACTTCGTGGGATGTCATGATTGAAATTTTAAGAAATGTCATGTGAAGTGCCTTCAAAAATTATAACTATGTACACACACATATATATATATATATATATATATATATATATATATATATATATATATATATATATATATATATATATATATGCTTTTTGAAGGCACTCCATGTGATATTTCTTAAAATTTTAACATGATATCCCATATAATATTTATAATATAATATTTAATATATATAAATATATACTATATATATTTGCGTGTATATATATGTATATATATATATATATATATATATATATATATATATATATATATATATATATAATTATATATATATATATATATATATATATATATATATATATATATATATATGAAAAGTGTCCAGGTCGAATTAACAAACTTCTTTTTTCATCCCTCTTATGTCTTCATTTACTTCATCTTCCGTTCAGTTTGTTTTGTTAATCTTAGTTAAAGAAAGCAAGTTTCGCACAGTAGCCCTTATTTGATTGTCAGTTAAGAGATGATAAAAAGTTCCCTCATCGCACTTCATTAACGAAAAGTTTTCCAAACTTTGTATGTGGTGAAAAGGCAAAAGTTTCTATTTACCAATTCTCTCTCTCTCTCTCTCTCTCTCTCTCTCTCTCTCTCTCTCTCTCTCTCTCTCTTTATATACACACACACACATATATATATATATCTATATATATATAATATAATATATATATATATATATATATCTATATATATATATATTATATATATATATCATTAGGAATACATACATGCATAAAATATAAACATATATATATATGTTCGCTACCTCTGTTCTTGTATTTAAATCTCTCTCTCTCTCTCTCTCTTTCTCTCTCTCTCTCTCTCAGGACTTTTCTGGTTTTCCGCGAGAAACAAATGCTGTCAACAGCCCTCCGTAAAAATAGTTGTTACAAGTTTACCCTTTGTCACTGTGCCTCAGACACCACCACCACCGCCCCTACCCTTCCCCGAGCCACTCTCATGTGCCCTACGCTCTTCTCTGCCTCTTCCTCACTTCCTCCTCCTCCTCCTCCTCCTACTCCTCCTCCTTCTAATCCTCCTCTCCTTTCTTGTGTGGCGTCGGCTTCGCTCTCATCATCTGGCAGAGCCTGACTTTGGTAATTGCTTCTTCAAATACCCCGGAGGCTGACATCTCAAGCTTCGAGCTGGGGAGAATCCCTGACTGCACTTTTCCACGGGATGAATGCTCTGCCCCCAACCCCACCCCAACCAAACCCCCACCCCCCTTAGATATATCTGGGGAATTTCCCTGAATTCGGTTTTTCTCGGAGTGAAATCTTCACGGCATTTTACGTCTTCCTATTGTTCACTTGATAGATTAAATCCTCTCGTTTGGACAGTTATTATTTTTACCGATAAGTCGTATGGTAGAGAGAGAGAGCGGGAGTGCGTAATAAACATAGGTTACTGAGAGAGAGAGAGAGAGAGAGAGAGAGAGAGAAAATGGCGATGAGCAATGTATTGTGACTGGTATGATTTTATTTTGGATTATGTAAAACTTGTTTATGTGGTAATTTATTTATTTCTTAAACATTTGTAATTATTTTTTTTTTACTTTTCAAACATCTGTAATGAAAAACTCATCTTCTGAATGAAATGACCCATGAGAGTTTCATAAACTTTGAAGCTTTCTTTTCTTTGCATTCTTCCCAGATGAAGACATTCTCAGGAAGTGATCCCTCGGTCAGAAGACCTTCGAGAGAAAACTCTATGAAGTCTTTGATACATAACTTGAGAGAATATCTGCATCATATGAATTCTTAGCATATTTATGTGAGCAGAAAACGAAATTCCACCTCTCCGAATGCTGGTTGTTGCTTTTTCCATATTGTGTGAGCATTTAGCATTTATTATATTTCAAAAGGCTTTTGTTCTGTATCTTCAGGCAGTGTACGAGTAAATTGTAGAATTAAGAATAATTCCTTCTTAGAGCACCTGAATGTTCCCTCTTTTCTGATTTAGGTATGAATTTTATAAGAGTATTATCTGTAAGTGCAAATACAGCTCTAAACATCCATTGCATGCAACCACACTCAGGCTATTATCCACCCTTGACTGAATCAAGGTGCTTAACTACAGTTAACGCCTAGAGGCCTTCTCTAGGTAGGTGTGGTCACCCTCAGTCTCTATGTCATATCTCAGGCCGAAAACGGTATGACTTGAGTGTTCTACACCATTGACAAAGAAGAGGCAATTATAAATAATTTAATTCCTAACTTTACACACCGATATGTACATTCATTTTCTGTTGTCTAATACTGAGTTCATAATATAACATCGGCATTCGTGATCCTGGTAGCTCTAACGCCAGACATATTCCATTTAGTTACTCAATCTGTCCTATATCTTTATCTTGGCTGTTAAATTACTAGTAGAATGTAATATGAGCAGGGCGTGGTCGACGACCTTTATTCTAAATGGGATTTTTGATCGCTGGATCAGTTTGGTTAGTATCTTTAGTTTGTCTTTATTCCATTATTCTTTAAACAGGAATTTTAGCCGTTGATCGTTTTTGTCTGTGACTGAGGTATCATCCCATATTATTGCAGTCCAAAATTATTACTTTTCTAGAGTGTAGGTTGAGTAAAATAAGAGAGAAATTGAAACGTGTAATCCAGGTAAATAAGTTTTTGTATTTTTACATTCTAGTTTTTTTTTAGCTTTCTACTTTTTTGTTCAACATATTCTTTTTAATGATAATGAATGCACATTCTCTATAGATTTCTAATAAAGAGGGATGTCCGTAAAGCCAGGCAAAAGATTGCCACATCAAGCCTTTAAGAGTCTTACTGACGAATCACCACGACTTCATAAACTTGCAGAAAGGCCTAGCAAATAGTAAGTTGAGACGCTTTACATAAGCTGCGTCAGTCACATCAATCTTGCTCACGGTTCCTGAATCTTGAGAACAGTTTATTCTAACCCTTCTGCAACAAAATTACTCGAGACTGCCGTTTGACACTTTTGTCACTATCTCCTCCCATTCTCCCTAGACATTTGGATCATCTCAGATTACTCGGAAATCATCATTTCACCTACGTTAACCTACTTCCACTCACGGTCGTATGTCTACTACATTTTTCACCATTTTACCAGTCTCAGCGCCAAATACACTAGATTAACAACGATTTATTCTCATTTACAGCAACGTTCTAATTGTTCTACATTCATATTCAGTTGTTTCCTTTCCATATATTGTAACGGTCTCTTATATCTAGTTATTCCATTTCAAGCCATCTCAGTTTTTCTTGCATTAAATCCTCTCTCTTATTACGAAACCAACCAAAAAATAGCATCATTTCTCTTAGATATAATTTGATGTTTTTACTTTATGAAACTGGTTCTTTTCCTTCCTATTTCTATACGCCAACACACGTGTTACGATGCTTGTTTCTTATATTATCCTTTTCAACATTTAATATATGATTTAAGTGACCACATTATGCACACTTCCATTCCTAAGGGATTTTACCTTTCATTTTCACTTTCGCTCCAACCAAGTTATATCCTGCGCAAACAAATAAACGCACGACTTCATCATCTTCTCTTCCAGATACATGTATGAGCGTTTCTCTCGTGAATGAAATCGTGTATTCAGTCATTTCTGCAAACCTGTCATCATTATCATTTAATCCATTCTCTCGACGTCGATGACCGTAATTCAGTAATTGTAGCGCCGTTTTTTATGTCAAATCAGTTTATAAGCTCCTCCCTGCTTTCTAACTACTCCATCTCTTCCATTTACCTAATTCTGCATTCAGATTATCCACCACAGTCATCAGTATTCCTCAGAGCCCTGCCATATTCATTTATTATTGTAATTATTCTTCTTTTACCCCAGTTCCAACAACAGTTTACCAAGTATCAGAAACTACCTCTTTCGTCCTTTCATTCTCTTGACGCCCCAAAAACAACCAATCTTTGTCCTTCTTAGTTGTAGTCCTTTTCACTTTGGTAAATCTTTGAAAGTATCAATGAATCAGAACCTCAAGACCAATTTCATTTCAAAATATCAATACAATGTAGTACGTGCTGTAAACCCCGTTACCCCATCCCATTTGTTTATTTCAGAGCGTACAGGCCGCGAAGCTGGTGTTGTGTTCTCTCCTAACATATAACTGAACAATAAGATCAGTTGATTAATGTTTGCCTCAAAGGAATGTGGCATTTTAGTCATGAAAGTGGTCCATAATTCTGTACAAAATGTTGCTCTGCCGCAGGATCTGGTTCATTGTTGCCCCACCCCATTGTCATCTTAAAGACAGTGCCTAGTAGCATCGGTTGGCTACCCCTGCTGTAGCTGTCTGTCATAGACTGCCTTAAAAGATTCATTGAGGCGGTGGACATCCAGTTCTTTAATGAATGCATAAGCCCACAATGAACATCAAAATTTATGTCTGTTACTCATGTAACTATTATAGTATATTTCTCTAGCATTAACACAAACACTTGGATATTCTTGAGAAAATTCTCCAGATTAGAGCAATTATTTTTAATTCTCTAAAGAAAATAATTCCGAATGGAGTAATATATTCCTTGAAAATCAAAAGACGCAATAGCTATAATAAAAGCAGCGTAAAGATCCTTTTACTGCTTTCGGAAACGTATTTGTTATAAGAAAAAAAAATCTTGAACACTTTTCTGAGAAAATGATCTTGGAAGAAGGGCGTGTTTTTCCCGAAAACCTAAAGACGCATTAGGTATCAGAAAATGAAACCGAAAGATGGCTTTCTTTCAAGCTTTCGAAAAGACATTTATTGTGGCAGAAAAGTTGAAGACTCCTCGAGAGGAGAGAATGCTCCCGAAAGAAGCATTTATTTCCCCGCTGCAAAGAGCAGATAGGAGAGAGAGAAAGAGAGAGAGAGAGAGAGAGAGAGAGAGAGGACGCTGCAGCGCACGTACTGGTGGTGAGTGGCATTTTGATTCCGGAAAAGGAACTTGAAGCGTAATGAGAGAATTATATCCCTCGGATGCTTCTCTTCACGAGAGCTATTTGTGTCTGCAAATTACGACACAAGGAGGAAATCGCTTTAGTAAGCTTCTGAACGACCCTCTTATCCTGTTTGTGGCTCAACTTTCGCGAATTCTTTATACCCCGGCAAAGACAGTCAGGAGGATAAGGAGAGGAAGAGGAAGAGGACGAGGAAGATAAAGTGAGAGAGATAGAGCGAGGGAGAGAGAGAGAGAGGACGGGGGTTGTTAGAATAAGATTATTGCTCTCTCTCTCTCTCTCTCTCTCTCTCTCTCTCTCTCTCTCTCTGCCAGAATAACTTAATAAATTATTTTGAACTCTTTTCAAAGTCCAGCTCCGTTTAACAAATTAAGCTAATTTGTTAGGAAAATGGTTTTAGTTGACATACATTTACTCTTAGATAAAGTCTTTGAACTCTACGGCCTCTGTGAACTGTGTAAGTGGGACGCCAGATAACTCACAATCAGTCCTTCTTGGAATCATATGGGATGAACGACTTAGCAAAACGACTAATTCTTATGTTCACACAATCCTCAAAAGCCAATGCAGACTAGGCGTATCAGCCAAAGAAAACAATGGTTATTGACCCTTGTTGAGCCTTAAAATATTGCCCTCTCTCTCTCTCTCTCGTCTCTCTCTCTCTCTCTCTATATATATATATATATATATTATATATATAATATATATATATATATATATAGAGAGAGAGAGAGAGAGAGAGAGAGAGAGAGAGAGAGAGAGGAGAGATGAGAGAGAGAGAGAGAGAGAGAGAGATGCTATTTCCCTTACTGTCAATGTTATTGACAGCGATATTACGTTTACTTTAATTCAATCATATAGTAGAGGAAATATCCCTTGCCTTAATGTCTACTTCTTAAGAGGAAAACATTCCTCTCTCCGGTAACCTGTTACATATTAGGCAGGTCAGTTATCCTCAGATCTATGCGTATTTTTCACTGTGGCATTTATATAAACAATATTAAATTTCCCTTTAAATTACCTTAAAAAGGCGCTGTTCAAAGCATGGAAAATTATGTTTCCAGTTTTATTAGCTTCAAATTGTGCTAAATTACATTTCCATAGTAATTAAACTTATGTCAAAATCTTCCTGAATGTGATTACAAGAGGAGTAAGAATGAATAAATTAACCGTCGCAGGTAACCTGTAAGTAACTTCTCATTCAATATCAACAGCTAAAGTCTCTCTATAGATTGTGAAGTAAGCTGTCGTGAACCTTAAAAATTCACTTAAATCTTTAAAAAATGTTTTCTCAAAATTCATCATGAGATAAATTCATTCAAATAAAAACGTGAATCATGATTCTTTTTTCATATCCTAAGCGACCGTTTCACGTTTT
>NC_061092.1:36123384-36133384 GCF_015104395.2 Macrobrachium nipponense | reverse complement strand
CTTCACCCCGAGAGTTATTTAGTTGCTTTCAATTATCTGGGCCTGGATATTGATATTGGATTGAAGTGTATGATTAACATTCGTATTTCTATCTTTCCCCATCTTCAAAGCATAAAGGCTAGACAGTGCGTGATTAATCGCTGCACCCACGTTAGTTAAAATAGATATCATATCGGGTATGTGCTGTAAAGATCGCATTTGAATTATTTGTACTGGGGTCTGCCATTGGGAGTCTAGACGTGGCATTACAGTCATTTACCGTCAATTCAATTTTCGCTTATATATTCTGTTTCATCAACTTCACTAATGTAAGAACGGCAGAGCTGCAATAACCCTAATTTTGTGCTATAGTACAACTGTCACAACAGATAAGAGTCTATTAAGTCTCACTCTGAGGACTTATGAAGGTCACAAACCCAGCCATAAAATGACTAACATTCTTTCTCCTCGGAACTGTACCATTTTCGACTTTATAAATGAGTACCGTGTTCCTGTGGTATCTTTTTCGGGGTCCATGCTTGCCATTCGCAGCGTTTTCTCTTTATTCGTAAATATTTCAGTCTATTTCATATCAAACACGAGACTCACATGCTGCATTCCTTGTTTGGTCCCACACTGCTCTTCCCTCGTCAATCCTTCTGACTTAGATACTTCATCAGATGAAACTGAACAGAGATACAAGTTTCAATCGGAGAGAAGGGGTCGGAAATGTCTCGATGAATACTGTGACGCATTTACGCGTCACGCAAAATCCCATGACGTATTGATGTGTCACTTAAAAAAAAAAGTGAAGAATTCATCATAAATTCTTGTTGAGCGTCAAAACATGAAAACTGCTGGAATAAGTCACGAGATCCTCCAGTTTTGCTCAGAAAAGTGATGGATAAGCATTAGCAGAAAGATATAACTGATCGCTCAACATCCCACTGAGTAAAATAATATTTATATAATTTTTCGCGTTTTACTGCATAAAATTAAATGAATTTCAATAAAACATTTATTTTAGTGTGTTATTGCATAAACAGTTGCAAAAATATCTATATTATATAAATTTATGTAGTTTTCCTTACAGATAAGAATGGAATATTTTCTGTTTGCTGATAACCTCAAGTAGTTATTTTAACGTTTGTTTTGCAGTTATAACTGTTCGTAATAAATACCAAGTGTTGCATGTCAGAATAATACAAGAAAAATAAATGTAATAATATCAACGATAACTTCACAACATGCTCTCTGTGCGAAAGGTACGTACATCTGGGACAGACCTAAATCGGACCAGCCTGATTGACCTAGTGGTTTACCTGACTTATGAGTGGGAAGTGAGAATGTCATGTAAAAAGACATGAAAGTGGGCTATGCATTAAAGACACTGAAGTGGAAGGATTTACGAGAAGTATGCAAGCTCCTAAAATATGATCACTGAATTAACCTGGGGCTTTTGTGGTAACTGAGGTGTGCGAATAGAGAACGAATTGATGGGATGATGAAATTAGAGGATTAACGACGCAAGAAAAGAGGATAGTTTGAAGTGTGCTTGTAAGACAAAAGTGTGTAATGGGGCCCCCAACTCTTTTATACAAGCTGCCTGTAAAATGACAAAAGTCCAGATTAATTCTGTTTAAATGGAAACCTAAATGTAAAATTATTATAAAATATACTTATGAAGTTTGTTGTTACTGCAATTTCCAGGCGCGCTGCCTGTTTATGAGTATTTCTTTGTCAGAAAGGAAAACAATAAATTTGATATACAGTAAGGAAATATCCCTCCGATTTTCTGTAACTAGAAATAGGTAATCCCGAATTTACGTAGGCCCCAAAAAAATATTTCCCTTCGATTTACTGCAGGAAATATCCCTTTCGATTTACTGTAGGAAATGTTAATTCGATTTACTTTGTAGGGAAAAATATTCGTTTCAATTTAGTTTAGGAAAATAGTAATTCGATTTACGGTAGGAAAAATATTCCCTTCCGATTTACTGTAGGGAAAATAGTTTAATTCGATTTTAACTGTAGGGAAATATATTCCATTTACTGTAAGGAAAATTAGTTAATTCGATTTACTGTAAGGAAAACCTAATATCCCTCTTTACTGAGTGAAATTAGTAATTCGATTTATACTGTAGGGAAATAGTAAATTCGATTTAAACTGTAGGCAAAATATCCCTTTCGATTTACTGTAGGGAAATAGTAATTCGAATTTACTGTAGGCAAAAATATCCCTTCGATTTTACTGTAAGGAAATTGATAATTCGATTTTACTGTAGGCCAAAAATATCCCTTCGATTTACTCGAGAGCAAAATTCCTTCGATTTACTGGGTAAAGGAAATAGTAATTCCGATTTACTGAAGGCAAAAATCTCCCCTCGATTTAATGGTAGGAAAATATTTCCTCCAAAAATTTACTGTAGGGAAATAGTAATTCCCGGTTTACCTGTGAGCAAAAATTTATCCCTTCGTTTAACTGGTAAAGGCCAAGTATCCCTTCGATTTAACTTGTAGGCCCAAAAATATCCCTTGATTTACTGTAAGGCAAAAATCATCCCTTACCGATTTACTGTAATTAAATAGTATTCGATTTTACTGTAGGCAAAAATATCCCGTCCGATTTCAGTAAGGAAATAGTATTCGATTTACTGTTAGGAAAATGATTCCTCCCGATTTACTGTTAGGGAAATAGTAATCGAATTTACTGTAGGCAAAAAATAATCCCTCCGATTTACTGTAAAGGAAATAGTAATGTCGATTACTGTAGGAAAATATTCCTCCAATTTACTGTAGGGAACTATTAATTCGAAGTACTGTAAAAGCACACATTCCCTTCGATTTACTGTAAGGAAATAGTTATTCCGATTTACTGTAAGGAAAAATATCCCGTCGATTTACTGTAAGAAATAGTAATTCGATTTACTGTAGTCAAAATATCCCTTCGATTTACGTAAGGAAATAGGTTTAATTCGAAAATTTACTGTAGGCAAAAATATCCCTTCGATTTGACTGTAGGAAAAATATCCTCGAAAATTTACTGTAAGGAAATAGTAATTCCCGATTTACTGAAGGCACAAAACTTTCCCTCGATTACTGTAAGGAAAATATTCCTCGAAAAAATTTACTGTAGGGAAATAGTAATTCCGATTACTGTGAGCAAAATTTATCCCTTCGATTTAACTGTAAAGGCAAAAGTATCCCTTCGATTTAACTTGTAGCAAAAAGATTTCCCTCGATTTTACTGTAAGCAAAAAAATATCCCTTCGATTTACTGTAAGAAATAGGTAAATCGATTTACGTAGGCAAAAAAATTATCCCTTCGATTTTACAGTAAGGGAAAATAGGATTCCGATTTACGTAGGAAAATATTCCTCGATTTACTGTAGGGAAAAAGATAGTAATTCAGATTTGTTACGGTAAGGCCCAAAAATATCCCTTCGGATTTACTGTAAAAAGGGAATAGTAATTCCGATTTACTGTAGGCAAAAATATCCCCTTCGATTTACTGTAAGGAAATAGTAATTCGATTTTTACTGTAGGCAAAAAATCCCTTCGATTTACCCTTGTAGGGGAAATAGAATTCGAATTTGACTGTAGCGAAAAATTAATATTCTCTGGAAATTTACTGTAAGGAAATAAGTAAATTCGAATTTACTTGTAGGCAAAAATATCCTTCGATGTACAGTAAGGAAATCGGTATTCGAAAAAATTTACTGTAGGAAAATAGTCCCCCGATTTACTTGTAGGGAAGTTAGTAATCGATTTACTGTAGGGCAAAAAATATCCCTTCGATTAAACTTGTAAAGAAATAGTAATTAGATTTACTGTAGGCAAAAATTTATCCCCGGCGATTTACTGTAAAGGAAAAGTAATTCGATTTACTGTAGGACATATCCATTCGATTTACTTTGTTTTTAAGGAACCTTTTAGCAATTTTTTCGAAAATTTTACTTGTAAAAAAGGCCAAAAATTTAAAAAAAAAATTCCCTTCCCCCCGATTTACGTAGGGGAATAGTAATTCCGATTTACCCTGGGTAGGCAAAAAATTTTTAAATCCCTCCTGATTACTGGGTAAAGGAAATAAGTAATTCGATTTAACTTTTTTGAGGCAAAAATATCAACCCCGGAGTTTTAACCTGTAGGGAAAATAGTTTTAATTCCGATTTACCTTGTTAGGAAAATTTATTCCTGCCGATTTTAAACTGGTAAAGGGAAATAGTAATTCGATTTTTACTGTAGGCAAAATATTCCCCTTCCGATTATCTGTAATGGAAATAGTTGAATTTCGATTTACTGTAAGGGGCAAAAATATCCCTTCGATTTACTGGTAAGGAAATAGTGAATTTGGAAATTTACTTAGGTTCAAAATATCCCTTCGATTTACTGTAAGGAAATAGTGATTCGATTTACTGTAGGCAAAAATGTAGGGAAATAGTAATTCGATTTACTGTAGGAAAATATTCCTCCGATTTACTGTAGGGAAATAGTAATTCGATTTACTGTAGGAAAATATTCCTCCGATTTACTGTAGGAAAAGAGTAATTCGATTTACTGTAGGCAAAAATATCCCTTCGATTTACTATAGGCAAAAATATCCCTTCGATTTACTGTGGGCAAAAATATCCCTTCGATTTACTGTGGGCAAAAATATCCCTTCGATTTACTGTAGGCAAAAATATCCCTTCGATTTACTGTAAGGAAATAGTAATTCGATTTACTGTAGGCAAAAATATCCCTTCGATTTACTGTAAGGAAATAGTAATTCGATTTAACTTAGGTACAAAAAACCCTTCGATTTACTGTAAGGAAATAGTAATTCGATTTACTGTAGGCAAAAATATCACTTCGATTTACTGTAAGGAAATAGTAATTCGATTTACTGTAGGAAAATATTCCTCCGATTTACTGTAGGGAAATAGTAATTCGATTTACTGTAGGCAAAAATATCCCTCCGATTTACTGTAAGGAAATAGTAATTCGATTTACTGTAGGAAAATATTCCTCCAATTTACTGTAGGGAAATAGTAATTCGAAGTACTGTAGGCAAAAATATCCCTTCGATTTACTGTAAGGAAATAGTTATTCGATTTACTGTAAGGAAAAATATCCCTTCGATTTACTGTAAGGAAATAGTAATTCGATTTACTGTAGGCAAAAATATCCCTCCGATTTACTGTAGGGAAATAGTAATTCGATTTACCTTAGGCAAAAATATCCCTTCGATACTGTAAGGAATAAGTAATTCGATTTACTGTAGGCAAAAATATCCCCCCGATTTACTGTAGGGAAATAGTAATTCGATTTACTGTAGGAAAATATTCCTCCGATTTACTGTAGGGAAATAGTAATTCGATTTACTGTAAGAAAATATTCCTCCGATTTACTGTAAGGAAATAGTAATTCGATTTACTGTAGGCAAAAATATCCCTTCGATTTACTGTAAGGAAATAGTGATTCGATTTACTGTAGGCAAAAATATCCCTTCGATTTACTGTAGGCAAAAATATTCCTCCGATTTACTGTAGGGAAATAGTAATTCGATTTACTGTAGGAAAATATTCTTCCGATATACTGTAGGGAAATAGTAATTCGATTTACTGTAGGAAAATATTCCTCCGATTTACTGTAGGGAAATAGTAATTCGATTTACTGTAGGTAAAAATATCACTTCGATTTACTGTAAGGAAATAGTAATTCGATTTACTGTAAGCAAAAATATCCCTTCGATTTACTGTAAGGAAATAGTAATTCGATTTACTGTAAGAAAATATTCCTCTGATTTACTGTAGGGAAATAGTAATTCCATTTACTGTAGGCAAAAATATCACTTCGATTTACTGTAAGGAAATAGTAATTCGATTTACTGTAAGCAAAAATATCCCTTCGATTTACTGTAAGGAAATAGTAATTCGATTTACTGTAGGCAAAAACATCCCTTCGATTCACTGTAGGGAAATAGTCATTCAATTTACTGTAGGCAGGAATATCCCTTCGATTTTCCGTAGGGAAATATTCTTTGGATACACTGTCAAGTTATGCAAAATGTTGAAAACCTTAGTGGAAAAAACATACAGCTATTTTGCAGACTAGCAAAAGCACTCCTATAGTTTTATGGTGATAAAAAAACTAAAGACCTACGAGTTTTAATGAAATTCTCTCTCTCTCTCTCTCTCTCTCTCTCTCTCTCTCTCTCTCTCTCTCTCTCGTACAGATTACAAACAGGCATTCAGGACCTGAAAACAGCGATGGGCCGTGATCAACTCGTCAGCCTTTAAAAGTCAGTTGTGTCGTCACGAGAAGAAAAGTTCCTTTGGCAGCAAGTTCTCTTTAATGTGGATCAGGGGCTGAATTAGAAAATACCTGTGTACGGGCTCTTAACTTCAGGTGTATTTACCTGCATGATATCACAAAGACAAGGAAACCTTTAGGGATTATTTTCATGAACCGTGACCATCGGTGGGGAATGTTTACAGATAAAGGCATGCTCGGACACCTTTGTGAATGCTGATAAAGTATTTGCTTTTTTATGTGAAATTTATTGCACCCTTTTTTCAATTTACCTGACTGAAGGTAACTGTATATGTATGTGTATATATATATGTATATATATACATATATGTTTGTGTTTACATACATACATATATCTTAATATATGTATTTGTAAATGGTGAAGCCTATCAGATGAGTATATTTTTATAAAGATATATTCAAATATTCATAGATATATACACATATATTCATATGTGTATGTAGGTCATGTGTGCGTGGTGTGGATGTGCAGTGGAGGCTCTCAAAGGAGTAATTAGGCTGATTCGGTCAGTATTATAATGAACCAGGTTTCATTTGCGTTTTTAAATACACTATGTATATTCACGGCGCTATATAACACGATCTTCAGATTCATTAACACAGCATATTTTGTGGAAAGTAAAGTTAAATACATTAAGAAAAATGATAGAATAGGTAAAGAATAAAATGGTTACTAGAGACAACAAGTTCATGAGGCACACTTAGTAGAGATAGTGAATCGAACAAATGAAGCACAGTTAACTATAAGAGGAAGAGGTCGGGTTGATAAAATACTTGAAAATAGTTCACAGAGGAAAAGCTGGAGTCTTTGTTGGAAAAGGATGAAATTTGTCCCATAGGCTCTCACTGTCTTCAGAGATTTCAGAACAATAAACCTAACAAAATGAAATTAAGAGGGTCCAACATGTCTCCAATTTCTTTTACCAACGGGGTCAGTTGCCATGGAATCAACAAAGGATAGATTAGAGGAACAAGGAAGCAAAAATAGTGATGTTTCCAGAAGGACAAACACAAAGGCTCACGATTGATTCACCAGTTAAAGGATGACCGAAGCTATGACTCGTAAACCTAGTTTCTTGTTTAACCCATTATTTTTTACGACATATATATATATATATATATATATATATATATATATATATATATATATATATATAAATATATAAAGGCAAATGCCACGACGGAAAAGCGAAAAAACGGCTAGCAACCACTCCGCTGTTTCACTTTTTCGTCGTGGCATTTGTTTATGTATATATATATATATATATATATATATATATATATATATATATATATATATATATATGCATGTATATATGTGTGTGTGTTAAGTGTGCGTGTGGGTGTGAGGTCAAGTATTTCAGTTTTTTTCCGTATATGTAAGCATAAGAGGAGGGACGCACAAATTGCTCATCCGCCTCATCTTTGCAACGGCCATTGAAGACCCCCACCGTTGCGTTCATCGCTGGATTTCGGTGAAATAACCTCGCAATGATTAAAAACGGCTAAAAAGACGACCCCACCAAATGACCTGGGGTTTTGAGTGATATTCATAGAAGGGAGAAGACTGTGTGTATGTATAAGCATGAAAACTTATTTTCTTAATACGTATATATGATATATATATGCACATACATACATACATACACACACAAACATTATATAACATATATATATATATATATATATATATATATATATGTGTGTGTGTGTGTGTGTGTGTGTGTGTGTGTGTGTGTGTGTGTGTGTGTGAAATATGAAAGCACCGTATCATGCTTCTCAGTTATGAAATTGAAGGATCCACATTAATATTGTTGTTTATCTAGACGAAATATATTTGTTTATATATTTACAAAGCTTAAAGCTTTAACCCATCCTTCTGTGGGCTTGATCCCTGAACTAAATGAGAGACACGACAATGGCGAAGAAATAGAAATAAATATAAACAAACTGAAACGAATAAACAAGGTTAAAATTTGCGAACAAGACATGGGGTCGTATTCCTTTCAAGAATGTCAGTGATCTTCGAGGCGGAACAGAACGCTGGTCTTCTTCTTGAATGGAATCTTGAGGGTCGTTATCCTAAATGGTTGTTTATAGATTAGACTCTGAAATTCTTAATTCTGGCCCTTTTGCAAATCTCTTCACTTAAAAGTAAATTATTCACAGTGCCAGCATCCCCCCTCAAAGGTGTCATTTAAAGTGATGAGAGCCCCTTCCACAATCCTCCTCATGGTCCTATCCGCACTCTTATAGATAAATTCGCCTACCCTGAAGTCAATGGTATGATCAGAACCCCAAGTGTGCTTAGCAGTGGTGCTGTAAACATTACCCAAACGGCGGGCTGCAATATTTTCCCTTTTCTTCTGGTCTGGGGAACGACCACTTTCACCAATATAGCATTTTTCAGTTTTTACGCCCTATGACATAGACTCCGACATCGGTGTTTTCTTTTCTGCAACTGTTTTTGATCATTTTCTTTCCAAGAGAATTGGGGTATTGAAAAACTACGCTATACCCATGACTTTCTTTTTCAGGATTATTAGAAACCTTTCTCAGGTATGTTTATACGGAAGGGGAAGGCATTTAAAATTAGCAGTTGAACGGTGTTCCTTTGGATTATACAGAAATTCTTCTGATCCTAGAAAGACATAATATCAATAAAAAACTTGGGTTAACAAAGCATTTTGAAACTTGTAGTCAACAATTCAATTTCAGAGTCTGATCTACAAACTACCATTTAAGACAACGACCCTCAAGATTTCATCCAAGAAGACCAGTGTTTTGTCTCTCCTCGAAGATAACTGAGAAATCTGGAAAGGAATAAGAGTATACGACCCCATGACTTGTTCGCATATTTAAACCTTGTTTATTCGTTTCAGTTTGTTTGTATTTATTTCTGTTTCTTCATCATTGTTGTGTCTCTCATCTAGTTCAGTAATCAAGTCTACAAATATATTTCGTCTAGCTAAACAAGAATATTGCCATGGATCCTCCTATTATATATATATATATATATATATATATATATATTTATATTATATATATATATATATATATATAATTAATGTGTTGTGAGCTAGTTTAATTTCATTCAAACATGGCAGAATATGAACAGGCAGGTTTTTAGACAATTTCCAGTCTTTTTCAGGAAAAATAATTTCCAGAGAGAGAGAGAGAGAGAGAGAGAGAGAGAGAGAGAGAGAGAGAGGGGCCTCTGATATGACATGACATTGAAGGTGAGTCAAGACGTGACAACAATCTTGAGTTATCCTCAGCGACAACCCCAAGTTTTAGAATACGCCACAATGTTACCCCCGATCTATAAGCGTATATGGCATATGCAGATGCGTAGATATAACACAAACACGCAAACAGGGACCTCCAACAGCCACCAGCTACAAAGCCATAAGTGAAAACAAAGCCAAAATCGACCGCTTTGGAATAGCAAGTGGCGTCATTGACAGCGTAATAAAAGAGAATAAAGCTCAATTTATCTTCATTTCAATATGAAAAGGACGGCGTTGGTTTGTCAAACCCATCATTGTTGTTGTGAACTGATTCCATTTCATTCAAATATGGCAGACTACGAACTGACGTTACCGGCATTCGAGTCTCGATGAAAAGCGACGAAGTTTCCCTTTTTTTTTCTTTTTTTTCTGAGCTAAGTTTTCTGGGATGTGGCCTGCATTTCGGTCACTTGACG
>NC_061092.1:36073384-36118384 GCF_015104395.2 Macrobrachium nipponense | reverse complement strand
CTCTCTCTCTCTCTCTCTCTCTCTCTCTCTCTCTCTCTCTCTCTCAAATAAAACAACTCTTCCTTTCTCTAAAGTCAAAAATCTCTTTCTCAAATATAAAATCTCTCTTTCCCTCTCAAATAGAAAATTTCTCTCGAAAATAAACTGCCTTTCTCTCAAATAAAAAAATGTCTTTCTCTCTCATAAAAAAATATCTGTTTCTCCCTCAAATAGGTAATCAATCTCTCTCTCTCTCTCTCTCTCTCTCTCTCTCTCTCTCTCTCTCTCTCTCTCTCTCTCTCTCTCAAATAAAAAACTCTGCCTTTCTCTCAAATAAAAAAATATCTTTTTCAGATATTAAATCTCTCCCTCTCAAAAGAAAAAAATCTCTCTCTCTCTCTCTCTCTCTCTCTCTCTCTCTCTCTCTCTCTCTCTCTCTCTCTCTCTCTCAAATAAAAAATCTTCTCAAAAAGAAAATCTCTCTTTCCCTCTCAAATGGAAAATCTCTCTCTCTCTCTCTCTCTCTCTCTCTCTCTCTCTCTCTCTCTCTCTCTCTCTCTCTCTCTCTCGTTATTTTAAACACCCGTGTTTAGTTTGGCGTGTCTCACAGTGTGCTCTTTGTGTCCCCGAAGCCATTCAACACCTTTGTGATACTGTAAATACACGATGCTTTCGCGCAAATGCATAATTATCTATGTGCTAAAAGGCTCACCTTGAAATGTATATATGTATATCTTATTATTTTTGTTCTGTATCTCCATATGCACGCTTGAGCTTCTTACAGCGGAATGCTTTAACACACCCCTCCCGGACAGATAGACAGGAAAAATCACAAACAAACGCATACAACGTTTGTGAATGCTTTTGAATACGCACTGTGTATGCACCTCCGCGTTTTTGGAAAGAAAGAAATATCTAGGAAGATTAAGATGGAAAAGTAAAACAACCAAATGTTAACTTTTGCTGAATATCCATTTCATAATCTATATACATATATATATATATATATATATATATATATATATATATATATATATAAAATATACGTATATAAATATATATATACAAAAATATACGTATATATATATATATACAAAATATACTATATTATATATATATATATATATATATATATATATAAAATATCATACATATCTACACACACTTATGTATATATATACGTATATATCACAAGTATTAAAGGCCCATTAAAACACTCCGGTAAAGCTAAAGCTAAAGACTATATTTCGGTGAACTGACTTCCACCCTTATTATTACTTGATAATGGTGGAAGTCAGTCCACCGAAATATAATACTTACCTTTAAACCAGAGTGTTTTAATGAGCCGTTTATCCTTGAGACGTATCCTATTTTAAGAAGAATTTATATATATATATATATATATATATATATATATATATATATATATATATATATATATATATATATATATATATATATATATATATATATATATATTATATTACTGACCACTGGACGTGGCGTGTAGGATACGCTATGAAAGGGCTGTCAGCAAATACAACAATAGAATGACATGTAAAACCTACCAAAATACGAGATGTTAATTTACGTTACTAAGTTGCAGGGCGTAATTATACTAAGGTAAAAACACAACAATGGTTAACTCAACAATCAGGATAACAATTCAGCTGGAAGATACGAGTTGTAAATGCAGCCTTCGTCACATGCGATAAGGGAATCCCACTGCGGGAGATAAACGTCGAATTAAGTGTGAAATCACCGTAAATCACAACCCTAACTGAAATCATCAAGCTATCCTATCTTCATCATCTTCATGATATATGCCTGTAACCGAGTAACGAATCTTCCCGGAAAAAGCGGGATGCTTACGTTAAAAACTAACGATAGAATCTTCTTGAAAACAATCTCATTATGTTTCCAACACCTAAAATATCTTAAAAATTAGTCTTTGAACTAACCAAACCTAATCCAACCTAACCCAACCTAACCTAGGGACATGGCAAAAGAACCTGGGCTGGTGCAATACTAGTAAACATCTCTGGAATTTGCTGCCTGGCGCCCACAGATTGCTCTGACTGCCACGGGCGGAATTTAATGGTCCAGCCAGCCAAAGGATCCTATTTATCATCTTTCTTAATATGGCAATTACCTAAGCATGGAAAATGTGAGGTTTCGTGACATAAGTAAGAAAATAGAACTTACTAGGAGGAAAACAGGACACCAAAATACTCAAGTAGCGTCTTAGGGCTTACCATAGGGTTCCACAAGATCGATCCTGTAGTCATGTGTGTCTCGAGTTGTTACACATGCTTGATACAATAGGGCAGATCTGAGAGGAGTGGGAAAACGAATCCACCCGCAAAATGGCCAGAGAAGGAATGCAGGCAGTTTCATATTCATAGGGCGACCTTCTGAGTTGGCAGTCAGGGTCGCCTTAGGGCAACTTTCGTAAGCTGACAGTCGCCCAAGATGGCAGACTTCGATCTATTCAACGGTCCTCCCGAACCTTTATAACGTCTCCCTGGGCAACCTAAAACAACACGAGACATTTTGGCAGCAAAGAGAAATGATACAGGAAGAACACGTTGGCGGCCACTTCCACTCCACTTTGGATGGGGGTGGTCATCTTAAGAGGTAAGGTTAAATGTGAAGCCCCACCTGTAATGATATATATATATATATATATATATATATATATATATATATATATATATGTGTGTGTGTGTGTGTGTGTGTGTGTGTGTGTTTGTGTGTGTATGTATGTACGTATAGTATATATATATATATATATCTATATATATATATATATATGTGTGTGTGTGTGTGTGTGTGTGTGTGTAAATATATACACATTTTACATACTGGTTTTTGTATACATGAGAAAACCCGAGCACTTGTGTGGTATGATTAATCCTACAATCTTTATCTGAGATTCTTAAAACATTTTAATTAATTAATATTCATGCACCATTATATGGGACGGAAAATAGACCTTCCCTCTTAAATTTTATATGCCAATGAATGGCATATATCCCCTAGATAATTCATAAAGATATATCCTCCTGTTTTATAGTGGATTCGAATGGTATATAATTATTTCTCTTTACAGTAATTTCCAACATTATTCTAGTCATTTTTCCTTAGCAGATTTCAGAGATTTTCAGTTGTTTTCATGAAATTTAATACAGTACATTAAAGAAATTCATTTCGAAGACTACAGAGACACAGTTGCCAGGTTTAGATTCAGCCAGCCTCGTACCACATCTCTGTCTTGAGCTAAAATATGAAAAGGTACAGGGGCTGGTGTGGACTCTGATCAGTAAACAAATGCGAAGAGATGTAATCCTTCGTCCTCAGCTATTTCCAAGAATTACGGTCGTTTCCGGTATTCAGACTCCGAGAAGATCCAAAATGGTGTCGTCAAGTAATTTCCGAGAAGTTTAATCAAATCTGAATCTCAGGGGTCTTTCTAGGTCATCCTCGACTCTCTTTAATCTCCACTTTAATCGTTTTTAATTTTCCTTTTTATTTTTAACTGGATTTAGTACATATGCCTCCTGTCGACCCTCAAGTTTAACAAACTACACCTTAATGATACTTAATTTTTCTCTATTTCTAAATTTTTAATGCGTATTTAATTTTTTTGTTTTATATCTCCACTTGCAATAATCAGGTTTTTTCTAGCTGCACAGCTTTATATATATATATATATATATATATATATATATATATATATGTACATATGCATATACATACATACATACATATATATATATATACCGTCGTCAAGTCCATGATCATTGTGTGGAAGAAGTTTTGTCCAAGCTTGAGGACGGTACGTATATATATATATATATATATATATATATATAATATATAGTATATATATATACATATATAAAAATAAATATACACACACACACATATATATATATATTATGTATGTATGTATGTATATACGAGTGTATGTATATTTGTATATATATATATATATGTATATATATATATATATATATTGTATATGTATATATATATATATAGTATATTATATATTTCTGCAAAGGGTTAACTATGCATTTTACTTGTGTCAAGAATGAAAAACATACTATTTATTCATTTACCTTACTGTGCTGGTTTTCAATAATGATACGTCTGTTTATCTGATTTTGTGTCAAGACCGAATGAATGCAATTTATTACTTTGGTACGTGAGTTCTATGAGAAAACTTTAAATTAAAGTGAAAAAATGTTCAAAATAACAGGTGTGTTACTGTATTCCTCACAGTAATATGTAACGCAAAGCGATATAAAAGTCAGAATTGCGAAATGACTGCTCACAATGATTTACAATTCATTCCCCCAAAGCCCCTGACAAACACAATAGTAGATTCACATCAACCGTGCATTTGATGTCTAGGCCAGTCCCTTACGACGCTCCTGATTGGCTGTTGATAAGCCAGTCACAGGGCTGGAAACTCTCAGTCTCTCTCGTGAGTTCACATAGGTAAGATGTATGTAACACCTCTCCTGATGGATACTTTTGAAAGACGTATTCTTAGGATAAGGGAAAACATAGATCCTACCCATGTGAACTCTCGAGAGAGATTGAGAGTTTCCAGCCCTTTGACTGGCTTATCAACAGCCAATCAGGAGTGTCGTAAGGGACTGGCTTAGACATCAAATGTACGGTTGATGTGAATCTGCTATAGTATACACAAACATGACGCCAATGTATTGTCTCATCATTGCATGGAGTACCCACAATTTGATATTCATGTGACCCCAATATCTATATATATGCCAATGGCATACTCAAAGAAACTGATTCAATACTAATAAGAACTGTCACATGAATGACTAACCTAAAGGGCTCAGTTGTTCAAAAGAAGACGGGAATAACTTATTGCAAACAAGTTACGCGGGAGAGAGAGAGAAGAGAGAGAGAGAGAGAGAGAGAGAGAAGAGAGAGAGAAGCGAATAAAAGTATAGCCATGTCACGATAGAAAGGTTTTTATTACTTTAGCTCTGAGAATATAGTGTTTCAGACTTTAGCGTGTTATAGGATATGCACTGAAAAAGTAACTCAATTATCATTACTCTCATTTTGTAAACGTTCCGAGATTGTTCACCCGCGAAGTGTACCGAGATACTGTGCATGACGGGAACTGAACAACACATCACAATAAACTGCCAGAACGCGCACTCACGTTATAAATTCAGAGACTGTTACAACTCCGAGACGAAACTTGGAGGACGAGAATCTGAAGAAACGCTTTTATGGCTGGGGGTTATGGCCTCCATAAGACTTCGCAGTCCGACTTAATAAACGCTTATTTCCTGTGTGATACGGCCTCCTTGCATCGGATAACGGAAAGCGGGATTCATTGCTGAAACTTTCGAGTGGGACATGAATCACTGGATGTTTACTCTGGTACTAGGAGAAGTCATTGACTGAGAGATTTTGACAGAAAAAAGAAACGTCATAGACATGTGTACTCCCAAGAGAAATATTTTTTTTTTTCCTAGGATTGGTAGTAAAAGTTTAACCTCAATATATTTTACAGTGGTATTCATCTCTGGAATGTTAATAAAGGTAAAATATTTTGATTTTTAAGTCTCAAGAAATTCTTCTTTACTATTTTATTTTCACTTTTCTGTGTCTTCAGATCACTCTTTCTAAACATTAAGAGCTCTAATATATAGATTTATTAGTAGTTATTGTGGAAGTGATAAGCGTGAGTTGAAATATATATATATATAAGTATGTATATATATATATATATATATATATATATATGTATACATACACACACACACATATATATATATTATAATATATAATATAATATATATATATATCTATATATATATATATATATATAGATATATATATATATATATATATATATATATATATTTAGCTCTGGCTTCCCTTCAAAACTCATGAATCTTTCGCCTTTTTATCACAGCAAAATCATTAACAGTCGAAAAATGTCTCCTATTGAACAAACTTTTTTTAAGTAACTTTCTTCGTTTTCATTGCACTTTAAATATGACCGTGTAAACACAAACATTCAGTTATTCCACCTACATTTCTTTTATCCGTCTGATATTTTTCTTTCAAGGTAGCTGACCTTCGATGTCGTAACTCCATCTTAACATGTAAATTGAAACATTCCTTACCCCACGGCTGGTCATAATTATGATCGCACTCACCTTTCTGGAAAGACAAATTCATTCCTCTCCCCCGCCCATTCGTCCATCCAGGCCCTTTCACCCGCCCTTCTCCCTATCCTTTTCGGAAGTCCTTTTTCCTTCCTTACTCTGTGGTTCCGTAAAAATGAACGAGGGAAAAAAGGGAAGGAAAAAAAACTGACCCTACATACTTAAGAGAGTTGTCACAAGATTCTTTCTCAGTCTCCTCAACCCAAAACATCCTCCCCCTCCCTCCCACCATTCTCTCTCTCTCTCTCTCTCTCTCTCTCTCTCATTTTTTTTATTCCTCTTTGTCAAAAGACGTCAAACCCGCTACCGCCATCTGGTGAGGGATGACGCTGGTAATTGCTTCTTTAGGTTTCCTCCCTCCTTTGCCCAAAGTCTGACATGCTTCTGTGCCCATTTTGGAATGCCAAACATGTGGTTCCTACCTACCAGCTACCTTTTCTCTCTCTCTCTCTCTCTCTCTCTCTCTCTCTCTCTCTCTCTTTATCCTACTGTATTATTTCTATGTGTAAATAAGGCTATTTTGGTTTGCTTCGTTTGTTTACTTCCGTAAATGTATGGTGGTATTGGGATTACTGTTCTGTCCCGTTGTTCATGTTTTTTGTTATGAAAAATATTTCATAAGAAAATATATTTCATAGTTTTAGAAATAAAAGAGCAAACATTTTTGAAACTGTGCACATTTTATATATTTCAGGTTTCTCAGAATTCAATAATTATTACACATGGTGACATTGATTCTATGAATTATGCTCTCATACTTGTTACTGTAAACATTAATAAGATATAATTGTATAAAAACTCCTTTCAAGAACACCTGTTATAATTAATGTTGCAGACATGATAATGAATGATAGAATGAAATATATTTTCCTTTTAAAGTTTAGCCGCTAAGGTACACAGTTAAGTATTCAACTTCAGACTGACAAGAATGTCGGTGCTCGAGAATTTCTTTAACTCTGAAGTGTTTAAAAGTGACTATTTACTTAAAAAGTTGTAGTATTTTCCCTTTTCCAAAATTAATCATTTTATTTTCCAAGTTCCAATTTCTGTTTTCAGCTTTCGTGACGTCCACTTTACTCTTTCGTATTCTTAGATGTTGATGACTCTAATAGTTATAGATCAGTGAGTATTCGGCGGTATTCAAAACACATTTCGGTGGAAATTATATATCAGCGTTAACGTAAGTAACCACCATAATACCGAGACGGAAAATGTCGGATACTTTACATGAGCGAAATCAAAATGAAACGGGCAATTTTCTTTCATCAGTTTGCTTCATCTTTTTCGTGAAAGTTGGTATTTTTCTCACGAAGTCTCTTACGTGCACGCACATGCATTGCATGAACGCGGCGGTCGTTATCGTCAATTACTGTACTGCTCCAGTCATTTGGCAAAACGCATAAACACGAAGGCAGATACCCAGGAAAATCTTTATTGAAATAAATGTGTACTAAAATGAAATGAGTAAACAAGGCTATGTTTTCCTGTAATGGAAAGCGTTAGTCCTGCAAATGTTTGCTTGCAGATGTAAACATAATCTTAACTGTCTACTTTGGAGGCTCTTCCACACGAAACCAGTGTATTATGGGACTGAGGTTTGCGTCAGCTGCAACAATTCTGCGGAACGCTCACTGACGTCAACTTTGTTACTAATCTCAGTAGGGCTGATATACTGCACTGATGCGCGGTTTGAGAGGATGTGAATGATATATATATATATATATATATATATATATATATATATATATATATATATATATATATATATATATATATATATGTATGTGTGTGTGCGTAAGTAATCAAATGACTATCATCTACCTCATCTGAAACCACATATCAGTGCAGTATTTCAGCCTTGCTCATATAAATATCTAAGTTTATATACATCAGCATACTTTCCACAGAATTATCGCAGCTCATTATCCACTGGTTATATATTCGGTTCGTGATCTCTCTTGTTCATTGAACCAGGATACTTATTATTTATCAAGTACCTAATGTTCCTTATTTCGTTGTTTAAGAGTTTGCGGAAGAAAACGAGTTTTTTTTTACATTAGACAATAAAAAAAGAGCACTATGGATGCGCATAGTGTTTTATTTATTTTTGTTCGAAAAGTGATCACGATCGTCCTTGATAAAATTGCTACTTTCGTGAGAGCAATAACTGATTGGGGTATGTACTATGTAATTGCCCAGCCCTCATTGATGTCCTAAATATGATAGTATAGAAAGATTCTTTTATGCATGCATGCATAATCTATATAAGACCATTATAGGTAATACGAAGGAATATATATAATCAATACAACGAAATGAAAGCATGATCCAATAACGTGAGTGTATTTTACAATTGATATTCACTACTTGCATAATTTATTCTCAGTAGCAGAGTAAACACTATAGGCGACTGCAGATAGAGGTGAGGTTTATACTTTAAGACGGTAAACCAAGTCTCGGCTACAGTCGAGGAATACACGCTAAGAGAAATTCCTCATAAATTTCTGGAGTAAATATTTCTGTCTGAAATCCTTGAAAAATTCCAATAGTATTTCCGAGCAAAATTATTTTGAAGTCTTACCTTACCGCATCCAATTGATCAACAGTCGATAATATGTGTGTGTGTTTGTGTGTATGTGTGTAAATGTATGTATTTATATATACACATTTACACATACACACACACATATATATATAATATATATATATATATATATATATATATATATATATATATATATATATATATATATATATATATATATATATATATATATATATATATATATATATATATATATATTATATATAACACACACACATATATATATCACATATATGACTTGATCAATTGAATGGTTTCGAAAGACTTCCAAATAATTTTACTCAGAAAAGCTGTTGGAATTTTTCAAGGATTTCAGACAGAAATATTGACTCCAGAGATTTATGAGGAGTTCCTTTTAGCGTCTTTTCCACGGCTGCTGTCGAGATTTGCCTTACTGTCTAAAAGTATAAAGTTCACCTTTATCTGCAGATTTTTAGACTGTTTACTCGATATAGGAAATAAATTATACAGGTAGTGAATATCAATCGTAAAATGTACTCACATTATTGGATTATACTTTCATTTTGTTGTATTGATTGCCTATATTCCTCCGTATTACCCATGATGGCCTTATATAGATTTTGTATGCCTCTGTAAAAGAATCTTTGTATGCTAATTCATATTTAGGATTTCAGTGAGTGCAGGGCCACTACACACGTAAAGAAAATATGTATTTCAGTAGGTTATTGCTTTTAGAAAATTACATTTGTATCACATACAAATGTGTACACTTTTTGACTGATAATAATAATAATAATAATAATTAGTTGGGAAAAACTCTATCGCGAGAATTCTATATAATGTTCTAATCTAAGAGGTCCACAATAATAAAAAAATGTTGCGAGTTCGTGAATAATTTTAAAACTCTTTACAAAAAGCTTTCGAACCCTTCCCTGGGTTCATCTTCAGTCCAAATGAACAATTAGGCACACCATGTACTGAGGTGAATTGAAAAATAAACAAACAAGAATCGCTGAAGATTGTTGACACCGGTCGTTAGCTCGTTTAAGGACCAGGAGATGAAGAAAGCGGGCAGTTAACTCCAACTAGGTGATATCCTCTCCTCTATCAATCCATCTGGCTGCAATTCTGTTAGATCTCCGCAGTGGTTGTTGCAACGTTGCAGGAAGTCCTTCATCTGAGGGCGTAGATTAGGCACCGTTACCAGACTCCCCAGGGGCAGCGGTTACCTGGACAGGGAGAGGCAAGGCGGAAGCAGCATCAGGAGAGTGAAAAACAGAGCCTGTCCTACAGTTAAAATCTTTTGAAAACATACTACTATGAGATTCAGGGCTTCTGTAACACGGTTTTTTGGCAATAACTTTTTATCTAGGCATTTCATAGATATAACGCTTATTCAGAAGACACATTATATCTACACATAAATTTTGACTGTATTCTGCATTACGTAGGTTGAATAAATTTGGTACTTATAATGTAAAAGTGACCTTTCTTGAAGACGGGCCAACTTACTCAGAGATAAGGTTTCGAACGCACTCGTTACGTAACTTATGACAGCATTTCTTCCCTCTTTCTCGATGGATGATTGGCTATACGTAACGAAGGCTATACCTCTGACAACAATGACAAAAATTTAAATACAAGCAAAGTAGTACACTTTAAGAACTCTGAATCCTCTCCACTGATAATTGTCATAATGAACAAACCAACAAAATATGTTCATAAATAAAAAAACACTTTGATTATTAGTCTAACTCCCAAAATAAGTGTCCTAAGAAATTATAATCTACTTTATAGGTCACAATCAGATTGACAAGATGTGGGGAATAGTTGGTAATTTTCAAAGACATAGCTTGACTTGATAACTGCTGTATCCAATGTCAAGCAATTTTATTTATCGGCTATCTACCTATTTACTAAAAAAAAAAAAATAGACGGTATCGTATTTTGGCTTTACACCTTCACCAATAATTATCGTCAGAATGATGACGTCATGAGGCTCCACCCACTTTGGCCTCGTTATAATTCAGGATAACAATGAAGGCTATCATGGCCATTGTTGTATTAGAAAATCTAACTTCTGGCTATAAAAACTCATTTCTCGAGTAGTTGTAAGAAGTGCTAAATGATCCTCAGGGATCCCAGCAGTTGGCCTAAACGTTTAATTCATGTATATTGCTGCTACTACTAATTTTGCGGCACTACTGCTACAGCAGTATTACTACGCTAGCACAGATACCCCACCCACATCTATGTATCGTTCCGCCATTCATAAAGTCTTTATACCCAACATGGTCGTACAGACTAAAGAAGACGGGAAAAAAATGATATCGAATGATCCGTTGGTCTGCTGGAGATTTTAGCACATATAAGCTTGTATTTACTTTGGATAAAAATCTTATTTTAACAAAAATAGTTATATAAAGACTGTTTACATACAATCTCTCTCTCTCCCTCTCTCTCTCTCTCTCTTGGTGGCATTGTGAATAGTTAATGGAAATGTTCGAAATCCTGAATGACATTACAAGTATTATAATCACGTTACGCTAAATACAGATCAGACCATAAACATTGGATTTAAACTAGAAACTGAATAATTACCTATTCAGACTATAGTATGGCCACGGGCTTTCTCTTGACTGTATAAAGTTGCAAGTCATAAGACATGCAGTTTTGCAACCACGGGGACAATTCCAAATCCTGTTAGCCATTCTTGACTACTATGGGTTTCAGAGACGATGGAATAAGGTGAATGGATTTCTGTCTAGTGGATGGGCGGGGCAACATTTCGTAAAACGTTGTTTACCTCGCTTACGTAATGAATGTTTTTCGACTCTTGGCTCGCAATCATTGGCCATGGCGTCGGCTAGATCATTTTTACTCTATAAAAATTAAAACTATCGGGTTTAGGTTATTGATAATGCTGACAAAATTTGTGTGTAGTTGTAAAATATACATATGTCAACTTTCAGCTACCTCTTTTTTTTTTTTTTTTGCTCTATCACAGTTCTCCAATTCGACTGGGTGGTATTTATAGTGTGGGGTTCCGGGTTGCATCCTGCCTCCTTAGGAGTCCATCACTTTTCTTACTATGTGCGCCGTTTCTAGGATCACACTCTTCTGCATGAGTCCTGGAGCTACTTCAGCCTCTAGTTTTTCTAGATTGCTTTTCAGGGATCTTGGGATCGTGCCTAGTGCTCGTATGATTATGGGTACGATTTCCACTGGCATATCCCATATCCTTCTTATTTCTATTTTCAGATCTTGATACTTATCCATTTTTTTCCTTTTCTTCTCTTCAACTCTGGTGTCCCATGGTATTGCGACATCAATGAGTGATACTTTCTTCTTGACTTTGTCAATCAACGTCACGTCTGGTCTGTTTGCACGTATCACCCTATCCGTTCTGATACCATAGTCCCAGAGGATCTTTGCCTGATCGTTTTCTATCACTCCTTCAGGTTGGTGCTCGTACCACTTATTACTGCAAGGTAGCTGATGTTTCTTGCACAGACTCCAGTGGAGGGCTTTTGCTACTGAATCATGCCTCTTTTTGTACTGGTTCTGTGCAAGTGCCGGGCATTCACTTGCTATGTGGTTTATGGTTTCATTTTTCGTATTGCACTTCCTACATATGGGAGAGATGTTATTTCCGTCTATCGTTCTTTGAACATATCTGGTTCTTAGGGCTGATCTTGTGCCGCTGTTATAATTCCTTCAGTTTCCTTCTTTAGCTCTCCCCTCTGTACCATTTGCCAATTGTCATCGCTGGCTAGTTCTTTAGTCTGTCTCATATATTTGTCCGTGCATTGGTTTGTTGTGCCAGTCCTCTGTTCTGTCTGTTCTCCTCCTGTCTGTATATTTCTGGGTCTTCGTCTACTTTTATTAGTCCTTCTTCCCATGCACTCTTTGGCCACTCGTCTTCACTGGTTTTCAGATATTGCCCTAGTGCTCTGTTCTCGATGTTGACGCAGTCCTCTATACTTAGTAGTCCTCTCCCTCCTTCCTTTCGTGTTATGTATAGTCTGTCCGTATTTGCTCTTGGGTGTAGTGCTTTGTGTATTGTCATATGTTTCCTGGTTTTCTGATCTATGCTGCGGAGTTCTGCCTTCGTCCATTCAACTATCCCTGCGCTGTATCTGATTACTGGCACTGCCCATGTGTTTATGGCTTTTATCATATTTCCGGCGTTGAGTTTTGACTTGAGTATCGCCTTGAGTCTCTGCATATATTCTTTCCTGATCGTGTCCTTCATCTCTTGGTGTTTTATATCCCCTCCTTCCATTATTCCCAGGTATTTGTATCCAGTCTCATCTATGTGTTTGATGTTGCTCCCATCTGGTAGCTTTATCCCTTCAGTTCTCGTTTATTTGCTTTGCCTTTTTGTATGTTGACTAAGGCGCATTTTTCTATTCCAAACTCCATCCTGATGTCCCCAGATACAATCCTTACAGTCTGGATTAGGGTATTATTATTATTATTATTATTATTATTATTATTATTATTATTATTATTATTATTATTATTATTATTATTATTATTATTATTATTATTATTATTAATATTATTATTATTCGTTTTATTTTTATTTTTATTATTATTTACTATTTATTTATTCATATATTTGTTTATTTATTTTTATTATTTTTTATTTTTTTATTTATTTAGCTGTTTTTATTTATTTTATTATTTCTATTTATTTGTTGTTATTTATTAGTTTATTTTCATCCATTCATTGATTATCCGTTTCATTTATTTATTTGATTTATTTATTTATTTTTATTTATTTTATATATTTATTCTGGTTTGTTTTATTTTTATTTTATTTCATATTTTTACTTTCATATATTTTTATTTATTTATTTATTTTTATTTTTTTTCATTTACTTTTATTTATTTATTTATATTTATTTTCATTTACTTTTATTTATTTATTTATATTCATTTTCATTTACTTTTATTTATTTATTTATTTTTTTTTATTTAGTTTTATATTTATTTTTATTTATTTATTTATTTGTTTATAATTATTTTTATTTTTTTATTTTTTATTTCTATTTAATTTTATTAACATTTTAATTTTAATTTTTTGTTGGCTGGGATGGTGTTTGTATCCTCTAGGTAATTGTACCTATTATTATTATTATTATTATTATTATTATTATTATTATTATTATTATTATTATTATTATTTTATTATTATTATTATTATATTATTATTATTATTATTATTATTCATTTTATTTTATTTTTATTATTTACTACTTTTATTTATTCATATTTATGTTTATGTATTTTATTATTTCTTTTTATTTATTTAGTTGTTTTTTCATTCATTTTTATTTATTTTATTTTTTTTATTTTATATATTTATTTCTATTTATTTTGATTTTATTCATATATTTTTACTTACTTTCTTATGTTTTTTATTTATTTTATATATTTTTTTATTTTATTTTCATTTTATTTATTTTATTTATTTATTTATTTATTTGTTTTATTTTATTTAGTTTTATATTATTTTTTCATCTATTTTTTATTTCCTTATTTTTTTTTATTTAATTTTATTTCATTTTATTTATTTGTTTATTTATTTACTTTTATTTATTTACATATAGTTTTATTTTTTTATATATTTATTTCTATTTATTTATTTTATATATTTACTTTATTTATTTATTTTGCTAACATATTTATTATTTCTGTTTATTTATTTATTTATTTTATGTATTTATTGATATTTATTATTTATTCATTTTTTTGTTCAATTTTAAAATTATTTCTATTAATTTATTTTTATTTATTTTTTTTATTATTATTTATTCATTTTATTTATTCTTATTATTTATTTATTTTATTTTTATTTATATATATTTATTGTATATACTTATTATTATTTATCTATCATTTATTGCTTTGGTCCATCTTTCAAGGATTCTATTAGCCATGTGTGTTCGTATCATGTCGAAGGCTTTCTTGTAGTCGATTCGTGCCATGCTTAGGTTGGTTTTCCTTCTCCTACTATTCTTCATTACCATTTTGCCTATCAGGAGCTGGTCTTTTTTGTCCCTACACTTTCTTCTGCAGCCTGTCTGTTGGCCGGGGATGATGTTTGTATCCTCTAGGTAGTTGTACCGCCTTTCACTGATGATACCTCTGAGTAACTTCCATGTTATTATTATTATTATTATTATTATTTATTATTATTATTATTATTATTCTTATTATTTTATTATTATTATTTAATTATTGTTATTGTTGTTATTATTATTATTATTCTTATTATTATTATTATTATTATTATTATTATTATTATTATTACATTTATTTTATTATTTACTATTATTCTTATGTATTTTTTGTATTTGTTTATTTATTTTATTAGTTTTATTTATTTTATTTATTTTGTTGTTATTGTTTATTTTGATTTATTTTTATTTATATTATTAATCTAATTTCATTTATTTAATTATTATCTAGTTTCATTTTTTTATTTAATTTATGTATTTAGTTTTTTTTATTTTTTATTTTTAGATATGTACTTATCTTTATTTATTTTATTTATACTGATAGAGTTTTACTTACTTTCATATATTTTTATTTATTTATATTGATTATTTATATATTTTATTTAATTTAATTTTTATTTATTTATATTATCCTTTATTTCTTTATTTATTTTATTTTTTTATTTTTAATTTTTTTTTCAATTTTTTTTATTTATTTTTATTTAATTTTATTTTTTTTATTTATATATTTATTTACTTTTATTTATTATGTATTTTTTTCTTTTATATTTTTATTTAAATTTTTATTTTATTTCATTATTTATTCTATTTATTTATTTCTTTATTTATTATTTTGTTATATATATTTATTTATTTTTTTATTTATATTTATCTTTATTCTTTATTTTTTTTATTTTTAATTTTTTTTAATTTTTTTCTATTTATTTTTATTTAAGATTTATTTATTATATTTTTATTTTACTTTTATTTATTTGATCTTTTTTTAATTATTAAATTTTTATTTTTATTTATTTATTTATTTCTATTTATTTATTTATTTATTTATTTGCTTATATATTTATTTGATATTTATTCTTTATCATTTTATATGTTTGTTTATTTATTGATAATTATTAATTAATTTAATTTTTTATGTATTTTTTTCTTTATTAATTTTATTTATTTATTTTTATTTTTATCTGTATTTATTTTATATATTATTATTTATTTTTTTTATTTATCTATTTATTTATTTATTATTTATTGTTTACATAAATGTTTATTTATTAATTTATTAATTTGCATTTTTATTCGTTTTTTTATTCATTCATTTATTTATTTATATTTATTTATTTATTTCTTCATTTATATTTATTTTTTATTTCATTTATTTTTATTTATTTATTTTTTCTATTGACATATTTATTTATTTCTATGTATTTATTTATTTTTATCTGTTTATGTATTAATTTTTCTTTATTTATTTATTATTTTTATTTCTATTTATTTATCCATTTTTAGTTTTTATTTAGTTTTATTTATTTTTTACTTTTTTATTTATTTTTATTTATTTTTTATTTATTTATATATATCTTTCTATTTATTTATTTTATTTATTTATTTTTTAATTTTTTTATTTTTATTTATTTATATATTTATTTATTTTTTACGTATTTATTTATATTTATTTATTCATTAATTTTTATTTTTTCATTTATATTTTATATATTATTTATTCCTTTTTATATACTTTTATTTATTTATTTATTTATTTATTTATTTATTTATTCATACTTATAACTATTAATTTCAGGTTCATTTTTATTACCATTATTTTATTTGTACTACATTTCTATTAGTTATTTTGTATATAATTTACATTGATATTATTTTCATTTTTACCTTTATTGGGTCATCTCGTCCAGGAACTGGTGTGCCCATGCATTTTCCACAAGTCATAGAAACTCTCGCTGAAGTCGTGCTTTGGTCCACCTTCTGTAGTACTTTTGTCATGTGAATCATGGCTACCAGGAAGAGTTGTGGGGATAGTGAGTCGCCCTGGAAGATCCCTCTCCTAATGTTAACCTCTCCTAGTCTTATCCCAGAGCTTGTAAATACTGTATTCCACTTGCCCATTGTATTTTTGAGAAAGCTGATGGTACTTTCCTTCTCTTACTATCCTTCATTACCATTTTGCCTATCAGGCGCTGGTCTTTTCTGCCCCTACACTTCCTTCTGCAGAATTTCTGTTTGCGGGGAATGGTGTTGATATCCTCTAGGTAGTTGTACCGCATTTCACTAAAGATACCTCTTAGTAACTTCCACATTATTATTATTATTATTATTATTATTATTATTATTATTATTATTATTATTATTATTATTATTATTATTCGCTTTATTTTTATCACTTTTTATTATTTTTATTTATTTATTTATTTATGTTTATTTATTTATTTTTATTTTTGTTTATTTTTATTTATTTAGTTATTTTTATTCATTTTTATTTATTTATTAATATATTTTCATCTATTTATTTATTTTCATTTATTTATTTTCATATATTTTACTTGCTTTAATATATTTTTATTTAGTTATTTATTTATATTTATTTTATTTATTTATTTATTTTTTAATTATTTATTAATTTCTTTATTTTTATTTATTTTTCATTTTTATTTTTTATTTTATTTATTTTTAATTCTTTATTTTTCTATTTTATTTTTATTTATTTTTATTTTTACTTATTTATGTATGTATTAACTTTTATTTATTTATCTATCTTTTATTTTTATTATTTTTTATTTTTTATTTATTCTTATCTTTTTTATTTATTCATTTATTTATTTCTATTCATTTATCTATTTATTTCTTTATTTTTATTTATTTATTTATTTTTATTTATTTATTAATTTATTTAGTTATTTTAATTATCAAAGTATTTATTTATTATTAATTATTTACTTATTCATTTATTTACTATTATTTGTGTTTTTTATTTATTTATTTCATTTTTGTTTTTTGTTTAATTTTATTTATTTTTATTTATTTATTTTTATCTATTTATTTTGATCTATTGGTATATTTATTTATTTCTATTTATTGTTTTATTTATTTATCTATTTATGTATTAATTTTTCTGTATTTTTTTTTTTATTTTTTTTATTATTTTTTTCTTGATTTTTTTTCTTGATTTTTTTATTCATTTATTTTCATCTGTTTATTTATTTGTTTCACTTTTTTTTTTTTATATTTATTTATTTATTTTTATTTATTTTTTTATTTTTTATATATATTTATATTTATTTATATATTTTGTATTTATTTAAACATTTATTTTTATTTCTTTATTTATTTATTAATTTTTATATACTTTTTATTTATTTATTTACTTATTTATTTATTTATTTTCATAACTATTAATTTCAGGTTTATTTTTATTACTATTATATTATTTATACTACATTTCTATTAATTATTTTGTATTTTCTCATTTTAAGTTACATTGATATTATTTCATTATTTTTACCTATTTTCTTAAAGTAAACCATATGTTAAGTATGTTAAATTAAAAGTAAGTGCTGCCTCAGCTGCAGTAATATTATGTAGCTCTATTTTCATAATTATGATTTTCTTATTATTGCTTAAACTGCTGAACAACGCACCGAATGTTGGCATGTCTAAAATAGATAATTATGAAACTCAATTTTAATTTTATTCAATAGAGGCCTGAGGCTGTGGTTAAACATTCGTTGTATAAACCGTACACTTTTTCATTGGTCAATTTTTTTTTTTTTTTTTTTTTTTCAAGTCTGGATTCTGACTATTCCTTGACACTACTTAAACAGGGTAGTAGAGCGACTATGGAGGTCATTTCCACATGGAGGGACAAGATCAGTGTATATATTTATATATCAGTCTTTACAGATATACTATGATAGCAAAGTCATTTCTCTCTCTCTCTCTCTCTCTCTCTCTCTCTCTCTCTCTCTCTCTCTCTCTCTCTCTTCTCCTCTCCTCTTCTCTCCTCTCTCTCTCTCATGATACTTTTCAATCTTTTCCCTTCTACTCTGGTGTCATTTGGTAATACGACATCAATGAGTGATACTTTCTTCTTAATGTTGTCAATAAACGTCACGTGTGGTCTATTGGCACAAATCACCTATTGTGTATTAATAGCACACCCCCCGATCATATTTGCTTAACCGTTATCTATCATTAAGCTCCTCCCCATTCGTACTCTGCTCTTCATATTTCAGTTCTCAGAGGGACGGCGGTCTTTTTAACTTTGTTGACATGTTAACATATCTAAATTATGGTGTCTGTTGACACATAAATCAGGAAAACACAAGGAAATGTTAAGATTTTTATTGATTTCCAAGAAATATTTCGGTATGTGACGTCATATCTGTAGTATGACGTCATCATTCGTTTATCAAATTTCAATTACAACTTGAATTAATATTAAGCAGATATTTCTTTGAAGAATTACAATTACAGCTACCTTAAGAATGTGTAAGAGACTCCTGCCACGCCCAGGAGGGGGCTATAAAGAACCACGCCCTCACCAAACATCAGGAGACTTCTCGTACAGATGCTCAGTAAAGTACACAAAGAGGCTTCTGGGATACTGAGTGGGAATGACGCTACTTCTCTCTGTGGATGCCTTGGTTCTTGGATGACTGTAGGATTGGTCTGGAGGTAAGAAAAGAAGGGCCGGGTCCCTGCGACTGTGAAAAGGTAGGAGGAGGCTTAAAACCCTGTTTTAGCAGGACGGCATAACCTCCATAGTTAGTAAGTACATACCTTAGAGCGGTGAGATCAAGTGATTCTCAACCAGATAGTAGGCAAGAACATCTTAACGTGGTTGAGGCTTTCCTTTGTGACGAATTGGTGCCTGTCAACCCGAGCTCCGTAAGGAATCTGATCCTCGCAAATGATGGATATCTGCGCACCATTGTCATCGAAAGTTCGGTCCTGGTGGGCAGGATAGCGACCTCTGGGAGGTGCTGCAAATATAGGGCCCTGCGCTGGAGGGCCTACTAGAACTGAAGGATTTTCCGTCCCTGTCATTGCAATGGCAGAAACCGCAGCTGCCTTCTTGGGTCATCTCGACCAAGAAGCGGTGTGCCCATGCACTTTGCTCAAGTCGTAGAAACTCTCGCTGAAGTCGTGCTTTGGTCCATCTTCTGTAGTACTTTTGTCATGTGAATCATGGCAACTACGAAGAGTAGTGGGGACAGTGAGTCGCCCTGGAAGATCCTTCTCCTGATGTTAACCTCTCCTAGTCTGATCCCAGAGCTTGTAAATACTGTATACCAGTTGCCCATTGTATTTTTGAGGAAGCTGATGGTGCTTTCCTCTGCCCCATATATGTTCAAGGATTCTATTAGCCATGTTTGTTGGTATCATGTCGAAGGCTTTCTTGTAGTCGATCCGTGCCATGCTTAGGTTTGTTTTCCTTCTCTTACTAGTCTTCATTACTATTTTGCCTTTCAGGAGTTGGTCTTTTTTGCCCCTACACTTCCTTCTGCAGCCTTTTTTGTTGGCCGGGGATGGTATTTGTATCCTCTAGGTAGTTGTACCTCCTTTCACTGATGATACATCTTAGTAACTTCAACATTATTATTATTATTATTATTATTTTATTATTATTATTATTATTATTATTATTATTATTATTATTATTATTATTATTATTATTATTATTATTAAATTTTTTCATTTATTTACTTGTTTATTTATTTATATTTTACTTTTATTTTATTTTTATATATTCAGTTGTTTTTCTTTATTGTTATTAATTTTTATTTATTTATTTTCATTTATTGAAATTTATTTATTTATTTATTTATTAAGTATTTTTATGTATTTTATTTATATTCATATATTTTTTTACTAGCATATATTTTTATTTATTTATATATCTGTATTCATTTTTATTTATTTTCATTATATTTATTTATTAATTATTTATTGTTTATTTATTTTTTATTTTTATTTTTATTTTTCTATTTCATTATTTTTTATTTTTTATTATTTATTTTATTTATTTTAAACCAAATTTACTATGTATTTATCTATTTTTTATTTTTTATTATTTTTATCTTTCTATTCATATTTTATTTCATTTATATTTTTCTTTATTTAATTTATTTATTATATTTTTTTATTTTTATTTTTTATGTATTTCTTATTTTTTATTTTTTTAATTTTTTATTTTATTTTTTTATTTAATTTTTTTAATTTTACTTTGTATTGTTTATTTATTCTTTTTATTTTTTCATTTTTATTATATACTTTTCTTCTTTTTTTATTTTTTATTTTATATTTTTTTTATTTTAATAATTATTTGCTTATATTTATTTATTTAATTTGTTTTACCTTTTATTTTATTTATTTATTTTATGTATCTATTTTTTATTTATTAATTCATTTTTTATTTATTTTTTTATTTGTTTTATTTATTTATTTTTCTTGTATATCAATTTTGTTTTTATCATTCATTTTTTAAATTATTTTTTTATTTTATTTTTATTTATTTCATTTTATTTATTTATTTATGTTATTTATTATTTATTTTTTATTTTTTATATTATTTATTATTTAATATTTATTTATTTTAATTTATTTTTATTTGTTTTTTATTTTATTCTTTATTATTTATATTTAGTTTTTCATTTATTTTATCATATATTTTTTCAATTTATTTTATTTTCATAAATATGTTTTTTATTTTATGTATTAATTTCTTTATTTTAATTTATATTTATATTTTATTTTTATTTACCATATATTAGATGTTTTATTATTTATTATTTTATATTTGTTTATTCTATGTATTTTTACTTATTTTAATTTATTTTTTATCTTTTATTTATTTATTCATTTGTATTTTTTATTTTAAATGTCTATTTATTTATTTATATTTTTATTTATTTAAACTTATTCATTTTATTTATTTTATTTATATATTTTTTATTTATCTATTCTTTCATTATTTTTTTATTTATTCAATTTTGATTTATTTTTTATTTTATTTATTTTTTATCTATTTAGTTTTTACTTATTAGTATATTTACTTAATTCTATTTATTTATTTATTTTATATATCTATGTATTAAATTTTCTTTATATATATATATATATATATATATATATATATATATATATTATACTATATATATATATTGTATTAATTTTTATACACTTTTTATTTATTTATTTACTTATTAATTTATTACTTTTTTTATCTATTAATTTCAGGTTTATTTTTATTACTATTATTTTATTTATACTGCATTTCTGTTAGTTATTTTGTATTTTCTCATTTTAATTTACTTTGATATTATTTCATTATTTTTACCTATATTTTTGAAGTAAACCGTCTGTTAAACATGGTAAATTATAAGTAATTGCTGCCTCAGCTGCAGTAATATTATGTCTGTCTATTTTCATAATTATGATTTTTTCATTTTTGCTTAAACTGCTGAACAACGCACAGAAGGTTCGCATGTCTAATATAGGTAATTATGAAAACCAATTTTAATTTTATTCAGTAGATGCCAGAGGCTGTGGTTAAACATTCGTATTATAACCCGTAGAGTTTCGTTTTTTTTGCAGGGTCAAGATCAATTTGCATATTTATATATCAGTCTTTACAGATATACTATGATATCAAATCATTCTCTCTCTCTCTCTCTCTCTCTCTCTCTCTCTCTCTCTCTCTCTCTCTCTCTCTCTCTCTCTCCCCTGATGGTGTCACTTGGTATTGCGACATCAGTGAGTGATACTTTCTTCTTAATGTTGTCAATCAACGTCGCGTCTAGTCTATTGGCACATATCACCTTTTGTGTATTGATACCACAGTCCCCGAGGAAATTTGCTTGACCGTTTTTTATCACTTATCTCCTCCGCCTTTGTACTCTGCTCTTCATATTTCAGTTCTCAAAGAGGGAAGGTAGTCTTTTAAACTATGTTGACGTTTTAACATATGTAAAGTATGGTGTCTGTTGCCACATAAATCAGGAAAACACAAGGAAATCTTAATATTTTTTTTATTTCCAACAAATATTTCGGAATGTGATGTCATATCTATAGTATGACGTCATAATCTGTTTAGCTAATTTCAATTACAACTTGAATTGATATTAAGCAAATAATTCTTTGAAGAATTATAATTACAGTTACCTTAAGAATGTGTAATAAATAATATTTCAATTAAATTACAATTACTACAAGCCTGCCTTCATCGCGCAGCCGCCCAGGTGTAATGGGGGCGTGGCCTAGACAGGCAAGAGATGACAACAAGTCGATTTCCTTCGCTCCAGAAGCAACCACCTTACTCATGCCCACCTTTTGTATGACTAACATGCGCCTGTGTAAGAGACTCTCCTGTCACGCCCAGGAGGGGGCTATAAAGAACCACGCCCGCAACAAACATCAGTAGACTTCTCGTACAGATGCTCAGCAAAGTACACAAAGAGCCTTCTGGGATATTGAGTGGGGATGATGCTACCTCTCTCTGTAGGTACATTGGTTCCTGGAGGACTTTAGGATTGGTCTGGAGGTATGTAAAGAAGGGCCGGGCCCTGGGACTGTGAAAAGGAAGGAGGAGGCTTAAAATCTTGTCCTAGCAGGACGGCATAACCTCCATAGTACATACCTTGGAGCGGTGAGGTCGAGTGACTCTCGACCAGACAGTATCCGAGAACATCTTAACGTGGTTGAGGCTTTCTCTTGTGACGAATTGGTGCCTGTCAACCCGAGCTCCGTAAGGAATCTCATCCTCGCGAATGATGGATATCTGCGCCCCACTGTCATCGAAATCTCGGACCCGGAAGGTGCTGCAAATATAGGGCCCTGCGTTGGAGGGCATACTAGCACTGAAGGATTGTTCGTCCCTGTCATTGCAATGGCAGTAACCACAGCTGTTTTCTTGGGTCATCTCGACCAGGAAGCGGTGTGCCCATGCACTTTTCACAAGTAGTAGAAACTCTCGCTGAAGTCGTACTTGGGTCCATCTTTTGTAGTACTTTTTTCATGTGAATCATGGCTACTACGAAGAGTAGTGGGGATAGTGAGTCGCCCGGGAAAATCCCTCTCCTAATGTTAACCTCTCCTAGTCTGATCCCAGAGCTTGTAAATACTGTATTCCAGTTGCCCATTGTATTTTTCGGGAAGCTGATGGTGCTTTCCTTTGCCCCATATATGTTCAAGGATTTTATGTATTTAATTATATATATATATATATTTTTTTTTTTTTATTTATCTATTTATTTACTTTTCTATATGTATACCTATTTGCTTATTCATTTTTTAAATTTATTTATTTACGTGTCTTTATTTATTTTTATTTATTCATTTTATTTATTTATTTTTATTTATATATTTTATTTTATATTTATATATTTATTATTTTGTATTTATTTATTTTTTTTTTATTTATATTTATTTTATATATATATTTATTTATTTATTTTATCTTTATATTTATTTACATATATGTTTATTTATTAATTTATTTATCTTTATTTTTTATTTATTTCTTTTTTTATTTATTTATTTTTCATTTATTTATTTTTATTTTTATTTTTTTTTATTTATTCATTTATTTATTCATTTATATATTTTTATTTATCTATCTACTTATTTATTTATTTTTATTTTTATTTATTCATTTATTTATTCATTCATTCATTTTATTTATTTATTATTCTCTTTTTTATTATTTTTTATTTTTATTTATTTTTTACTTAATTTCATTTATTTATTTATTTATTTTATATTTTTATTTTTTTATTTATTTATTTATTATTTTTTTATTTATTTATTATCCTATTTATTTTATATTATTTTCTATTTTCTTTTATTTTATTTTCTATTTATTTTTATATTTTTATTTTTTATTTGCTTTTATTTCTTTTTATTTATTTCTTTTATTCTTTATTTATTTATTTTTATTTATTATTTATTTATTTATTTATTTATTTATTTATTTATTTACTTATTTATTTATTTTTATTTACTTATATAATTATTTATTTTTATTTATTTTCTTATTTTTTGATGTATAATGAGAAAGCAATTTCGCGAGCAAGGAAGTCGTTCTATGGACTAAGAGATAATACCAAGGAAAAACCAAAAGGATGTGTCCTTTCCCTTAAATGCATAAGTGAAGAATATAAGTGGGCATATAAACAAAAGTCAAAAGGAAACTAAAATTGTGTTCAAATATGAAAACACAATAAGACGCACCCTCGTAAGAAACAACAACAATGATAAAAATCCCATAGTCCCAGGAGTTTATGAACTACCATGTATGGATTGTAATAGTAAATATTTTGGGGAAAGTGGGCGAGGACTAGATATACCTCTGGGAGAACACAAGCGAGCATATGAACTACATTCACAAAACATCGCAATACTAGCACATGCATTCAGTAATGATCATAGACCCAACTGGAACGAGGCTAAAATTATCTTTAAAAGTAATAATGTAAATGTTAGACGACTAGTTGAGGGAGCTGCTATAAGTTTAGGAGAATCATTCAAAGGAAGCAAGTCTTTTGTCAAGTAAGAACCATTTGTTAATTTTATATTACTAGTATGTTTTCAAAAGATTTTAACTATAGGACAGGCTCTGTTTTTCACTCTCCTGATGCTGCTTCCGCCTAGCCTCTCCTTGTCCAGGTAACCGCTGCCCCGTGGGAGTCTGGTTACGGTGCCCAATCTACGCCCTCGGATGAAGGACTTTCTGCAACGTTGCAACAACCATTGCGGAGATCTAACAGAATTGCAGCCTGAAGGATTGATAGGGGAGAGGAAATCACCTTGTTGGAGTTAACTGGCCTATTTCTTAATCTCCTGGTTCTTAAACGAACTAACGATCGGTGTCAACAATCTTCAGCGACTTTGGTTTGTTTATTTTTCAATTCACCTCAGTACACGGTATGCCTAATTGCTCATTTGGACCGAAGATGAACCCAGGGAAGGGTTCGAAAGCTTTTTGTATTGAGCTTTAAAATTATACACGAACTCGCAATATTTTTTTATCATTGTGGACCTCTTAGAACAATAATAATAATAGTAAATAGATAAATGAATAAATAACTGGTACTCTGTGCATCCATTTACATTTTTTTAACGTAAAGAATCCATGTTTAACGGTTGCAAAATCTTAAACGAGAACATAGGGAACATAAGGTACTTGATAAATTATAAATACAATGTCTTGGTATAACTGACAGTACTCAAATAAATTATGAAGAGAGAGAGACAGATATATTATAGCCATCATTGCGGAGGCAATAAAACTAGCGTAAAACACAGGTTTGATTTTCAGACTTAGAGTTTGAAGAGTTCGGGAGACAATAAAAATTTTAAAGTAACTTAGTTATTTGTCAATCTGTTTAACTTTCAGAAGTGTGTGGGTATATAGGCCACAAGTGATCTTTACAGAAATGACTTGTAAATGGCATTTCGAAATTCTGGACATTGTCGAACACGTTCCATAATTTCATATCAAATTACCTTTTCAAAAGATTTGATTCCTGCTTACAGCTTCTGCAGATGCATTAAAAAACGAGTTCCGTTCTGCGCGCATTTTCCCTCGAAACAAGAAGACATAATGGTAAAATCAATCTTCTTTTGAGAAACATGATTGCTCGTTACCCAAGACTGAACTCCTTTTCAGTCAGGTCTGCAGGAATAATTGGATAAACAGCTTTTGAGAGAAAACATCAGGTTTTCGGGTCTAGAAAGTAAAGAGGTATGTGATGCTGTGTGTGTGTGTGTGTGTGTGTGGTTTTTTTTTTTTTTCTTCTTTTTTTTTCTCTCCGTGAGTTTCCCATTAGTCCGACAGTTAATAGAAATGAACCAGTATGTTTAGTGAAGGGAAAGCAAACAAGCATTCTATTGAGAAATATTATAAAGAAAAAAAAAGCGTAAGTTACGTCTATTCACTACCCCCTTCATCTAATGGCGTTATTATGCAGCAAGACAAGGTCGATGAAGAGGCAAATATCCAATTACTGCACTTCCAGTGGAAAACACGTCATACTGTAATATTACGTCGCGGACGCGAGTAAAATAGTAAAGAATAGCGTTGGAGGAGGTTTCATTCATAATTATTTCCCGCCCAGCCACATTTCTTTTCAGCGAATTCTTCTAAGGAAACCGTGACTGCTTGCAGAGTATTTATTCAAAATGTTTCAGTGTAAAAACTATATGCAGGGAGAGTTCGTAAATATTCTCCCCTTGGCCTTGCTGAGACGTACACTGCCCTTCCTCAGTTGTCCTTCATCTTATTAGTCTCACAAATTATTCAGTAATAAATGTTTTAGTTTCCTATTATTGCCTTTCTCTAATACAAAAGAGAATGGATTGCTGAGGACCACACCGTTAGTCAAACCTGCTGTTTCTAACATTATTATTATTATTATTAATATTATTATTATTATTATTATTATTATTATTATTATTATTATTATTATTATTATTATTATTATATGCAGAAACAAATCCACAGTTATGTAAATGTACATATATTGAAATTTAAAGTTTTAAATTTCATTATATATATATTTACATAATTGTGGATTTGTTTCTCCATTTGAAGACTCTTGCTACTAGGAGGAGTTTTTAATTATTGTTATTATTAATCTAATTAATGTTATTATTAATCCTTTGTGTCCGTGCACTCTAAGTATTTGTTTCAGAAAAGACTACATATGGTTATTATCAATTTTTACCTTACTTCAAATATACAGTTGTGGGTAAAAGAAAAGGAAATCAGTAACATTCACATATCTTTTTAGATATAGGTTCGAACAATCTAACTTAACGTATTCTGACGTGAAGTTATTTTTCTTCATATCTCAGACGGGTCACTTTTATTACTTCATAAGAAATTGGAAATTGAAAGAGCAATTTGCAAGAGAATTTCAGAAAAACTGCTCTGTGAGGATTGCCTTGTCGTGGAATTTAAATCGGGCTATCATCTGCTTTGGAAACATGGTCGTAGTTTATGAATTAGTAAGTTAACTTCAGGTGGAATAGAATAAAATTGAATGTTGCAATAGCAAAAGCATCCTATACCGTGTAAGAATAAAGGTATTGGGATAGTGGCTTGTTTGTAGTCTGATTTCTAAACGCAACATACGAATTTATTATACTGAATATAATAAACAGCCAAATACACATTTGTTTTAACAGTTATTTGCAAGACAAGATAGCTAATTGATATTTCAAAAGAGCATGCCGTATATGTCACCGACTGATTAGTGGCTTATGTCATCTGACGTTGCAACGACTTTGGTCATCGTCGAGCATAGATACTGGGCAAGAAAGGGAGAGAAAGAGGGATGTTTTGATATTATCAGAAATATACAAGTTCGGAGAGGCAATTACCATCTGTCCTCCATAGATGGCGGATGCTGGTTTGACATTCCTCGACAGATGACAAATTAAAAAAAAATAATGACAAAGAGAGAGAGAGAGAGAGAGAGATAAGGAGACGAGAGAGAGCAGAGAGAGAGAGCCCGAGAGAGGAGAGAGAGACGAGAGAGAGAGAGAGAGAGAGAGAGAGAGAGAGAGGAGAGAGAGAGAGGCGAAACTACTCTTTGGAGAAAAAGTTGGGGCAACTCTTAATAATGTTACTTTTTCTCCTTTTTTTTTCTGCTGTCCATTCCAGCAGAACATCATCATGGTCTGGAAGGGAAACGGAGTTTCTGAGAATGATGAAAAAGGGGCTTCGCCGGGTTGTGGTGGGACGGGAAAGCGATCGAAGGGCGGAATGGAAGGTAGAGTCGTGTTCAGGTAGGGCAAATATGATTACATAACCCTCTGGCGGTTGGGACAGGACTTTGACCTGATATCAGTTGTATTTACTTATTTACTCTTTTTATTTATTCCGTTATTTATTTGTATGCTCAGGCAATGTCGTATATAGAGAATGGATATCAACATGGAAATAATGCATACATTTTTCCTCTTATTAGAAAAAATATTTAAAAGTTACTTCATAAAGAACAACAGGCATTGATTGGATCATTTGTTTGTGAATATAAGAAGCAAAGCATTTCGAATATTTTGTTATTGTAAGAAAATGTTGCAGGTGCAATAAAACTTTCTAATTTATTTGTAAGAAGAAAGATAGAAAATAAAATCCAGAATAGAGAACTACCGCTCATTTCTCTATTTTTTGGTAAGGCTGCAGAGTCGTGACGTTAATGGCAAACAGACAGACAGACCGACAGTTACCTTAAAGAAAACCTGAAGTAGGTTTTTGATAAGCCATAATGGGCTTCCTTCTTAATGAGGCTCCTTGGTCTTCTTGCATACAGGTCGTTCAGTATAGTAATAATAATAATAATAATAATAATAATAATAATAATAATAATAATAATAATAATAATAAAAAGAAAGAAAAAATGCAAAAGACACCTATTCAGGTTAACGGTATCTAACATTCTTATGTTGAGAACGAGTTACCTGGAGTTGTATGGATAAAAGTGTACCAAAGATGTCGTAGTTCATCCAAAGACACACTTTTAAAAGTAAATGAGTAAACAGGTACATGAATAGATTAATGGGTAAATAAATCACATGACAAGGAGGGCCTTTATGCCAAAGCAAATTCGGCGATTCGGATAAGAGTGTTGTAATGGACCTTAAAGGGGCGATGAAGCTGCCTTTTTAAGAGAGACATGAAAGCTAGATTATCTCGTGGTGGCTAAAGTAGGCATTATATTATATATATATATATATATATATAAATAATTATATATATATAGATAATATATAATATTTATATTAATATCCATAATATATAATTATAATATATTAATAATATTACATAATATACTATATATATATAAATTAATAAATATTATATATATAAAAATATATATATATGATTATATATATATATATATATCATATATATATTCATACAGACAAAGGAGACAAAACTCATGGAATGTAGAAGAATGCAAAAGATTTCAGTCAAATAGATGAAGGGGAAATCAAGAATTCTTATTAGTAGATTTATCAGTACAAGCATACACGTAAAAAATGCATGTATATGTGTGTTTGTATGTGTGTACATAGCAGAATAATAACGAGATGAACTATGGTTTGGAGGACAACCTTTTTCCACTTAGCATTGATGCTGTTTCAGAGAGTAGCCGTTTATTTTGCAACCATAATCTCCCCCACTCCCATCACCATCCTGCCCCATTCCCCTCCCCACAACGAAGAGGACCACAGAAACGTAATAGGGGACGTCATGTTAAATAACATTGGATTTTGGAGAGACAAATATGTGGTTTCATCTGATAACTGACTGTTAATCAATTTATTTCAAGTGCTTCTTAGTTACTTATTTTCGACAGAGACAACAAATGACGTGAATTTCTTGCAAGAGCTCTTCACAAATGTAACCTTCAAACAGTGATAAAGAATCTCCCAATTAGGTAGTGTACAATCACAGCGTCATGAGGTAACTAGCTTTCATTTCACATGTAAGGCGAATAGAAGCGATGTACTATTCCTTAAATAAGTTGGGGAAAATGTCAGCCAGGCAATTTACCATCGTCAATTGGCCCCAATCTTCGTGAAAGTGTCTGCATTTTTCTTTCAGAGACTTATTTGAGCGCAAAAGTAATATTGTCGCATGAACGTAGCAGTCGTTACCGGCGTTGTTCAAAGCAAATGTCTACCAGAATAAATTCTGCAGACATTATGATGGTATTTTATGTAACGCAAGGCTTTATTCTGTCGCGCTTGTTAAATCTAAAATGTTTGTTGTGCAGTACTATCTCAGCCAATATGAAGAACTGAAAAATAAATTTTTATATAAGGAAATGTTAAGACTGAGGAAATAAAGTAACGGGAAATTTCTTGAGTGCATGACATCAATCCGGTAAAAAGAATGAAACAAATAACTCGAAAGTTTTATATAAAGGTAATGCCATGTAGGAAAATGGCATTATGTTTATTTATGCATAGCATCACGTTATATATATATATATATATATATATATATTATATATATATATATATATATATATATATTATATATATATATGGGCGTGTGTGTGTGTGTGTTAGAAACAGACAGATAATTATATACGTATAACTCACAGGAATACCTGAAGTTTGAAAGCCTGGCAAAGGGGTCACTTATTTAGAGAATCAAAAAATGTAGTATTGTCGGAGCCGCGATGACAAAAATATTTCAATATTTAGTATTTCCAGCTTAGAAACTTTATATCTCATTAAAAAATGAAAAAAATGATGCATATAATATGCTTTTAAAATTGAATACAATTTAATCAGATATTATCTTAAGAATTTTACATAATTTATTTGTTTTAAGGGAATAAAAAGGTATTTGTTCAGCGTTTGGAGCCGCACAAATCTCTTGAAAGAAGAGCACTTATTTATGTAGAGTGATTGTGTTCCGCGTGTTCTTCCACGAAACGAATATTACCCATGACCCCCGTTTTCGATTATTTTACAGCAATAAACCACAACTTTCGTAAGTTTATGCGGAGATCCCCAGTAATTTCGTGTTCCTTACTATGCGTGATTTTTATCTTGCTGTCTATACGTGCAGTTGTTCTGTATCTTTAAGTCTCGCTCTGCAAGTTTCTGCGTTGTGAACAGAACATTTGAAGGGACTACCTTACAAGTTGTACGTTTTTATAATTCCTTTTATTTTTCATGTAATAAATAGGGAATAAACACGGTTTAAAAGGAATTTTTTTTCACGTTCCACTAAGGCTTCGAAAAAAAAATTGCGTAAATTGGCAGCACCTTGATGAAAATCCGTTCGAATTCTTATTTAAGGATGCCTGATAGGTAAATAATATGCTTATACTTAGCGTTTTATAGCCGACGTTAAATATCGGCAGCCGACATCATTGAAACTAATCGTGATTGGCGGACACTCATCCTGCTCATCGGCCAATCAGAATAAAGGAACTTCAATGATACTGGCTCGTCATATTTACCGTCAGCTCCAAAAAACACTGACAGTTGTCTTGCCTTAACATAATTTTCCTCTAATGGCAACTTGGTGTAAAATGAACATCGTAAGTCACGCCACTTGTCTGCTTGAGCAGACGAGTTCATCAAATATTAAGAAAAGAGTAACAAAAGCAGCATGGACAATGAACTTTAATATTAATTTTTATTCATTAATTTTTTATTAATTCATATAGCATTGCAGTAATTATTATGCTCTAGTCACCAAAAATGTTCAACCTTGGAGATCAAGAATTGTACCTTATTTAGCCTTCAACTGTATAGTTCACCCATCAATTTCAAATCATTCTAGATCGAGAGATTCAGAACGGCGTTACTATATACAGCATAAGAAATATTTTACCAATATAGTTCTTTCAAGTTTTTCTGTTCCAGAATAAGTTTCCATAATAATAAAAATTTGCATTATAATGACTATTGTATAAGAATATAAAACGAAGAAATAAGTATCTAAGTAATTAGCTCATAGATACTTTGTTAGTCCTTACGGTGAAGTTGCCAGCTCTTAAAAATACAGTGATTCTTATTCTTCCAATCAAATTCCGAAGTGATAACGAATAATAAAACTGAATTTCTTCAACCTAACAATAATCTTTCCGTAGGAAGAAGGCCGAGGTACAAGGGATCATTAAAAAGATCAGTTTTGTCACGAGACGAGAGGATGAAAAAAATGTGTAAAATGGGAAGCACGTCCTCGCGCCGACTCTTCCGACAGTCTCATTTATTACCAGAGCAAATTACTCCTGGATGATGCTAATTATGCTGCTCTTTACGTGAGATGATGAAAATTCTCCGAGGGCGATGACACATTTCTTCTTGAAAGAAATACTTCATCGTGTGAAACGAGGAAGAAGAAGAAGAAGAAGAAGAAGAGGGAAAAAAAGAACGAGCTCCATATCTCGGAAAAGATCAGGTCCTTAGTTAGTTCAGTTGGCAAATGTCTGGAAAGATATAATTCTTTGCTGCTTTTTTAATAATAGGCTCCAAGAAATTTTGAGCAGTTCTTTTTATAGTAAAATCCACACTCTCCGACCTTTTTCTAGCCATACGTTTGCAGATAAAAATTAATAACGATTAATTAGAAGTAACAGACACTGACCATGTCAAAAGAATTATCTTGGGAAAGGAAAACATGGAATAAATGACCAAGGACACTTTAACGAGTTGTTATTGTTAATAGTAAAAAGTTCTTATGCTGATATTTTATGCTTCATAAGTTCTGTGCCGTACCTTTGACCTGTTTTTTTTTCTTTTTTTTCTTTGGAAAGCTTTGAAATGAAAATATGACTATATTACCATTAATTGAAAGATTACATCAAAACATTTTCGTGATACGTGTGTCGAGTTTCTCTCTCTCTCTCTCTCTCTCTCTCTCGTCTCTCTCTCTCTCTCTCTCTCTCTCTCTATATATATATATATATATATATATATATATACATACATACATACATACATACATACATACATACATACATATTCTTGCTCAATGTAAAGACTTATTTTAAATCTTTGTTGAATGCAAGAAGAATGGAAATGTTACGGAGCGTGAAAATAGTCAAAAGGATTAAAAGTATTTGTACAGATAAAAGGATGGATCGATGGACTGAAGTGTTTTGAGATGGTTTAGTATTGGGGGAAAGAATGGAAGGAGATTGCTTTGGTGAAAACGTGTTATAATTCGAGGGTGAGTGTTGAGAATGAAAAGACCAGAAGGTGCTGGGTGGCCGATTTGAGAGATAGAGGTAAATGGTGCACTGTGTCCTGGAATGTTCAATACCCTGCTGATGAACACTCTGCACAAAGAATGAAGCGACAAATGTGGAAGATTTTGCAGAGGAAGTAGGAATGCGATGATAACCATTCTGTCGTTTTTCTCTGAAACTGATGACTGTTTGGTCAAGATATAATATATATATGTAGATACATACATATATTTATTTACACACACACACACACACACACACACACACACATATATATATATATATATATATATATATATATATATATATATATATATATATATATACTATCTGTGAGCATGAGTTGAGCTGATACAGCAACTCATTGATGGATATTGTGTAATACATATACCAACGTACAGAGTCATCGGTATGCACTCACACAGTGTATGTAGACATATGTATTTATATATATATGTATATGTGTGTATATATAGACATATAGATATATATATATATATATATATATATATATATATATATATATATATATATAGTTATATATATATATATACATATATATCTATAGATATATATATATATATATATATATATATATATATATATATATATATATAGTAAATAGATAAAGAGCATGCAACCTTATTTCTTGGATTCAAATAATTTGCTTGTATTTATTTGTATGACTGTTTTTGAAGATTGTTTTACCCCAACTTTGTTATGATAGACAATTTCACCAACTATGAAGAGCCAAACTATCAACCTGGATTCAACTTATTCATCGCCAGTTTTACTTACTTCATTTATTTTATAAAGCGCGTACGTTTAGTAACATAAAACAAAGGTGTTCAGTTTCACATCATTATTATCCAAGGCAAGATCCAGAGAGTAATTATATCTCCATTAACAGAGTATTTGGTTTCCTAAAATATCGCCGATGTGACCTTTTTTCGTGATGTAAAGTAACTTATCAACAAGGAAAGAAGAATAACTTTTTTGAGAAAATTGATGTTCTAGATTTAGGAAGAAAATACTAGGTATCATTGTTTCTTCACCATTAGTGAAAATCGCAGTATTTGATTATATATAAAATCAATGTAATTTCCCCATAGTTGTGTACTGTTCTCAATTTATATATATATATATATATATATATATATATATATATATATATATATATATATATATATTATATATATATATATATATAATATATATATATATATATATATATATATATATATATATTATCATTCAAGCTCAAATGTCCTTTAATATCTAAATTCACTTTACCTCCCAAATGATATATTTTCATATATGTACCGAAGGGGAATTTTTTTTAATTGATAATAATTTCGTCCCCCCATGGGATTCGAACCACCGTCCAAGTGGACGGGGACGAATCAAGGACAGTCAGTGACGCTATCCAATCAGCCAACAGAGACGCTATAAGTTCATAATCGATTCTGACCTTACAAATCACCCCTCCGATCTGGGTGCTTTCCGTAATTAGAATCGATATGAAACCCCGTCTACCATGTTGCCAATTCGAGCGTTTGACAGCACGTAGCCTTTGTTATGAATAATTATCAACATCGAACCGTGATCCATTTATATATCCAATTCAAGCTACAAATGTCCTTTAATCTACTAATTCACTTTACCTCCCAAATGATATATTTTCATATTGTACCGAAGGGAATTTTTTTATTGATAATAATTTTTGTCCCCCATGGGATCGACCACCGTCCAAGTGGACGGGGACGAAAATCAGGACAGTCAGTGACGCTATCCAATCAGCCAACAGAGACGCTATAAGTTCATATCGATTTCTGACCTTACAAATCACCCTCGATCTGGGTGCTTTCGTAATTGAATCGATATGAAACCCCGTCTACCATGTTGGCCAATTCGAGCGTTTGACAGCACGTAAGCCTTTTGTTTATGAATAATTATCATCGAACCGTGATCCATTTATATATCAATTCAAGCTACAAAGTCCTTTGTTAATATCTAAATCACTTACCTCCCAAATGATATAATTTTCATATATGTACCGAGGGGAATTTTTTAATTGATAATAATTTTGTCCCCCCATGGATCGAAACCACCGTCCAAGTGGACGGGGACGAAATCAGGACAGTCAGTGACGCTATCCAATCAGCCAAACAGAGACGCTATAAGTTCATATCGATTCTGACCTTACAAATCACCCTCGATCTGGGTGCTTTCGTAATTAGAAATTGATATGAAACCCCCGTCTACCATTTTGGCCAATTCAAGCGTTTTGACAGCACGTAGCCTTTTGTTATGAATAATTATCACATCGACCGTGATCCATTTATATATCAATTCAAGCTACAAATGTCCTTTAAATATCTAATTCACTTAACCTCCCAAATGATATATTTTCATAATATGTACCGAAGGGGAATTTTTTAATTGATAATAATTTCGTCCCCCCATCCCATGGGATCGAACCACCGTCCAGTGGACGGGGACGAAATCAGGACAGTCAGTGACGCTATCCAATCAGCCAACAGAGACGCTATAAGTTCATGGGGGGACGAAATTATTATCAATTAAAAAATTCCCCTTCGGTACATATATGAAAATATATCATTTGGGAGTAAAGTGAATTTAGATATTAAAGGACATTTGTAGCTTGAATTGATATATAAATGGATCACGGTTCGATGTGATATTATTCATATATTATATATATATGTGTGTGTGTGTGTGTGTGTGTGTGTGTGTGTGTGTGTGGTGTGTGTGTGTGAGACTGTACACACTTATAATGCAAAAATTAAAAGAAAATGTAAAAAAGGTGGAGTTTTCCGTGATTTTACCGGCCTATTATTATTATTATATTATTTTGTTATTATTATTACATGTCTATAACGGATGATAATAACAGCAAATGCATCATCAGTAATTGTGGATACACTTGGCAAATATGTACATACTTCTTAACCAGTACACCAATATATTACAAAATATTAATTGCGAAACTGAAAAAGTGGTTCCAGTTTTTTTCAATTTCCGAGACCATTAAGGCCTCGGGAAGTGAATCGACCAACTGAAAAAACCTCTCCTACATCCAATCGCTCTCGCCGATTTTTCTCTTCCGATGTCCTTTTCCTTCCCCGGGATCCTACTACTACTACTACTACTACTACGGCTTCCCTCCACACGCCCCTTCCCTCAGTTCGCCTCAAAGAGTCCTACGGTCTTTCCGCCCCCTTCCATCCCTACCGCATTCCTTCCAAGAATCTCCAGCCCCCTAACTCTCATCCCTTTAAGAATGTCTCCACCTTTTTCCTTTTTGCCTTACAGCCAACCCCCAACCCCCCTAACCCCCCCTTCCCTCTTCGGAGAGCCTTTGTCTTTCTTAGCAACGCTGTTTTGCAGAAAAGCGACTCTCCACATTGTTAGCATTGTTGCCGCAAGTTTCTCCCTTTTACCCGCGGATTCCCTTCCGTTCTTTTCCTCCTCCTCCTCCTCCTACTCCTCCTCCTCCTCCTCCACCTACTTCTTCTTCTTCTTCTTCTTCTTCTTCCTGGGTTTGCCAGCGTTTTTTACCAAGGAGATCAAATTCCGTTCGAATAATAGACACTTATTAATCAGCACCTGTGATTTCTCCTCGTCCTTACAACTGACGTTCATTTGCGTCTTTGTTAGGGGATTCTCACCTGTGGCTATATATTATTATATATATATATATATATATATATATATATATATATATATATATATATATATGCCTCTCCTCCTTCAAGATGTTAACTTTTCGGTTCTTAAAATGTGCTCTGGGGTGAGACTGCCAATCCCATGACCTATGACCTATATGATATATATATATATATATATATATATATATATATATATATATATATATTTGTGTGTGTGTGTGCGTATGTGTATGTATGTGTGTAATGCGTGTCTGAACAATATATATATATAATATATATATATATATATATATATATATATATAATATATATATATATACACACACATATATATATATATATATATATATATATATATATATATATATATATGTATGTTTATATTGATTGGGTGAGAGCTGGAGATGGATCTCTAGCGCAAAACATCCACGCATGAATGATTATGTCTAAACGAACGCACTGTATAGATAGACATACACAGACCCGCATGAAACACGAACAAAGCTGCGCCGGCTCCTTGAGTTAAGGAAATGAAGCGGAGGCACCAAAAACTGTGAAGAGGAAGAAGCGTCTTGACTCCGCAAATGGAATCGGTGAAGCGTAGTCTGAGGCGGTGAATAGGACTTGGAATAAAAGGGGGGCAAAAATGGCTCGTCATGTTTCAGCTGATGGAGATCTCCTGATTGCCACCGCCATTACGCATGTCCAGATATAGGGCAATGAGAGAGAGAGAGAGAGAGAGAGAGAGAGAGAGAGAGCAAAAGAGGGAGGAAGAGAGGTACAGAGCAAAAGTTCAGATCACGTCCAGAAGGGAGTGAGAGACGAAAGAGAAACATTGAAAAATAAGAGCTAATGAACCGCAGAATAGGAGAATCTATTCGTTTGATTAGTCAATGTTTTTTGCTGCTGTTGTTCTTGATGATGATTTTGTTTTTGCTCCTCTTGCCTTTACAGGTAACAAACTGACAAAAAAATAGACCAAAACTCTTATAAAAAAACTTATCGAAAGAATTTATTGATACAAAAGGGGGTACACTAAACTCGACCAGTGAATAATTAGACAGAAAGGAAGGAAAAGGTGTGAACAGAATAATTTACTGTAAAAAGTTAATGAACATCAAATATAAGGCTGTGCGGAGGGTTCTGGAGTAAAGAGATTCAGTGTCCCGGTTCAGTGTAATGCCCTTTGATGGAATGGCATTGGTAGTTTATTCAACAAGTCGATTAACCCTGAAAGCAATCGTCTAAAAGATTAATTTTCCTTTATATCATTCAAAAGCACGAAGGAGAGTACGCAACAGTTGATGTTGATAAAATGGGAAATATTAACATGAAAGGAATATAACAGATAACATCGTGTATTGAAGTATGTACGAGATTAAATCCATTTTAAGCTTGAAGGTTGGATAGATATAGCAACTGGTTAATAGATACAAGAAACAAATTCTTATTCGTATTGAGGAACTCCTAACCTAGTCATCTAGGTGGGTAGTGCTGTCAGTCCACCTCACGTGATGCACTGTAGGCTTTATGTAAGATGCTTTGCAGCGTTCCCCGGCCCCAACCTCCAATCCCTTCTGTTCCTTTTACTGTGCCTCCGTTCACATTCTCTTTCTTCCATCTTTCTACCCTCTCCTAACAATAGTGCATGTGCGAAGTTTTTCACCGGTTACTCCTTTAAAATATTTTTATTCTCAATTTCCCTTTCAGCGCTGAATAACTTCATGGGTCATAGTCATTGACCTTAGGTCTAAATTTTCAATTCCATTCCATTCCATTTTGAAAGGGGCCTTTCCAGCGAACTGTACGTTGCTGGCTTCGAAACCGAGTTACCCTACATATAATATAAAATTGAAGTTTTTTTCACATTAGACGATTAGTATCACCATCTTTAACTTCCAAATTCATCAACTTTTGATGAGATCTAGACTCTGAGAGCATTCCTATCTGGAAATACTTTAAACTGTAGTCTTTTGGTCATGATAATTCTGAAACGCCCTTTCTTGAAATCGTTCCCCTTCAAAATCTCGCGTCCGATTTTCTAATCTATTGGCAAACTTTGAACACCAACCTCTCTCTCTCTCTCTCTCTCTCTCTCTCTCTCTCTCTCTCTGCGGTGTAACAATATTTCAGACAACCCACCTGCCGTCGTTTCTTCTCATTTTTGAATACCACGATCCACTTCATGTATTTTTTCTCGCAAGACTTTACACCTGCAATGTTCGACTCTATCAACAACACGGCTCTCAAATATTTCATACTCTTCGCCGCAGCTTTCTTCTGTCCCGCTTTGCTGAACTTCGTAATCACACATAATATGCGGATATTCAGATACCCAAATTTACTCCGTGTGTGTGTTTGGGGGGAGTGGTGGGGTGCGTTTTCCTGTGGATATAATCTCATGCAGCCCCGTGCCATCAGTCTTTCGTTCCTCATAATTCGGAGCTGTGGAATAGTCTTCGTGACGTTATTTTGATGAAGATGCTGTTATTCCGTAGCTGTCCGTACACACACACCCGCATATATGTATATATATATATATATATATATATATATATATATATATATATATATATGTATGTATGTATGTATTTATGTATGTTTATTTTATCCTTATTTTATCTATTTAATCTTTAAAGTTATGGTCACCCTATTCTTTGAAAGCATACTATACAAGTTTTAGCATTACATGCTTCATCTGTATGTTTGTGTGTGTGTATGTGTGCATCCATGTGGATTGTATAATATGCTCACATATATATATATATATATATATATATATATATATATATATATATATATATATATGTGTGTGTGTGTGTGTGTGTGTGTGTTTGTTTATAATTGTACATTAGAAAAAAATTCTCGTCTCCTAATTTCTCATAACGTAAATTATCGGGAGTATCCGGAAGACTCGCATAAATATCAGTGCAGTAACAAATATGAACCCTTCCCGCTTACACCTCAACCAAAAACCAACACCCTGCCCCCAGCGCCCACCACATCCCCCTTCCCTCACCTCCCCACCCCCTCCCACCCCATGGTTCCCAGCATGTAACTAGAAACGAGTCTTGAAATTAGTGGGCGAAGTTAATTCACCTCTCATTATCAGAGTATCAAATTCCCTATGGAGCAATGGCGTCATTATCAAGACTTTTCTTGGTATATTTCTTTCATTCTTATTCTTACCAAAAAGCATCTGAAGTATATTTGGGTCTTTACTGAATGGGTCTCTCTCTCTCTCTCTCTCTCTCTCTCTCTCTCTCTCTCTCTCTCTCTTCGAAACGTTTGTTTGATTCTTGGTGTGGATTATCTATAAAATTTATATTAATTACCTATAACAATAATGTCAGCTTTATTCATGTTTTTTCTGTGTATGAGTGTATGTAGGAGAACAAGTTCTAAGCTATTAAAGTTTCTCTGTTAATTCTGCATTCAGACAGTGACTAAGCGGTGACTTCTCTTGTTTTCCTAGAAGGTCATCTATTTTTGTATTAGGTAAAACGGCTCTTGGCTGAAGAAAAGGTTTTTGCATGTACGTGTATATGAGTTCATATTAAACCCAAAATGGAACAACATTCTCAGCCCCAACATTGCACATCTCGCGTACATTCGCGAAAGGCAGAAAAAATATATATGAGAAGGAAAACCCACCCGCTGAAAAATAGCGGATCCATTTCAGCTCTAAATTAGCAATACAGGAAAGTTTTGAGAGAGAGAGAGAGAGAGAGAGAGAGAGAGAGAGAGAGAGAGAGAGAGAGAGAGAGAGAGAGAGAGAGAGAGAGAGAGAGAGAGAGGCCTTTAACGGATACTAAGTATAAGCTAAAGTTAGATATTAACGGCTTCGCTCTGATTATCTAGTCGAAGCCCTCCCATTTTCAAATAAAATTGGCTTATATATTTTTTGGTGGATTTCTCGTGTTATCATGATGTGTCGCTGATTAATTCCAAAGTTGCTTAATTACGAAAGTAATAATAAAACGAAAATGAATATCACATGCCGCGAGGTTTTCGTTCTTCTGAACCTCTGGTTTTACTTTTATAATCTACATATAAGGGGGAATATTCACGATAAACTCTTCTCTCTCTCTCTCTCTCTCTCTCTCTCTCTCTCTCTCTCTCTCATATTTGTCTACTTAGGTAAACAAGAACGGAAACAGAGAGACTGCAGTTTATTTGATGTTTTTGTTAAACCTTATATTATTGTTATTATTATTATTATTATTATTATTATTATTATTATTATTATTATTATTATTATTATTATTATTTCAATGCACAGTTTTTTTTACCTTAATCTATTTTTCTCTTTATTTCGTCGCATGCCAGATAACATACATACATACATACATACATACATATTTATATATATACATACACGGTAAATTCATAGAGATATACACACTCAGACAGAACGAGATCCAAACCCAAATATCTCACTATTATCCACCTCCATTGTGAAAGAGTCCCATCCGATCCCAGAGCCCATTGCCAAGTGGGTTTCTCAATTGGAGAATTTATCCTCTGCTTCAGACAACCCCGGATGAGGCTGGAACTTTGTGGGAAAGACTGGAGGCTGTCCTGGGGGGTGAGGGAGGAGAGGGTTGCTGGGGGAAGGGGTAGTGGAAAGAGAGAGAGAAAGGAATAGTCCGGTTCCCTTTCCCCACCGCTGCGTCGTTTGTGGCAACTGGGAATGACACATATCGTGCTCGAAAATCGGTGTTCGCTCTACGCTCCATGATATTTGCAGCCCTACGCAACAGAGGCACACAGACACAGACCTGGGTGTGTGTATAGTTTATGGTCGTCGCTGTTTCAAGGTTGATCACAGAGAGGGTTCTCGGGGGTTTCTTTGGCAAACAGCAGTTCGTTTTCCGGGTGTTGGTATTGCTTTCCGTCGTGTGGCAATAATTTTCTGTTATTTCAAAGACGTTGCAGATTTATTTACACGCTTGCACGCACATACTTTTATCATTGGAAGGCCACGAGAGGTGGGCCTTATTTAGCTGGGATCGAAGGTTCCTCGGGAAGGGAGAGAGGTACGAGAAAGGAAATATTGGGACTTTCCCCTTAGGGAAGCGAATGACCTCGTTCTTAAAGAATGGAAGCGAATAAGAATTACGAAAACCAGAGACAGAAAGAGAGTTCCAGAGGATGACAGCAGACGGAATGAAACAACATTTGGACTGTGGAGCGAGAGGATGGAATATTACAGTAGAATAAATATGGGAAGAAGTAGCCTGATAGCCATTACGAGGGACCCTGAAAAGAGGTATCGATCCTATCAAAATTGTAAGCAAGAGATGGCGCTCTCCAAATTTTATAGAAATCCGCTTAATATGTATGAAAAAGACCAACATAAATAATGAATAATTAGGTTGGAGAAACGAACTTTAGTTTACCTTAGATATGCCAAAATTGATAGTTGCACATGACTGTGAATTATGGGTTCTCTCCAAGATAAGATTGAAATGATAGATTCAGTTACATTTCATGGAAAAATGGATGGGAAAAGAGAAAGAAAATAGGTAGAAACCGGATATCAGAGGCACTGACCTTCACAATGATATGAGATCCGTGCTCATCAAGATATCAGAATAGACAGCTGGAGGAAGGGACAGTTCCAGAATGAATGTAAATAACGTATGAGAATTCATAGGTGGGTGTTGAGTGTTTAATCATCAGCATCTCGTGCAATGAATAGGTTAGAGGTAGAATGTAGAAGGTGTTTAATAAAAAAAGGAGCCTGAACCCTGAAGATGTTGAGCCATCAACAAAAACAGATATACAGCAGTTAGATAAAATTTAGAAATTAAATACACTGAGAGGAATACGCGGAAGTTTCCTCGTCCAGATACTGTCAAATCACCGAGATATATCACTTGCAAGGTGAAAAGATTCTCCTCAGTCTAACGAAAAAGATAAACATTGCTGTTGAATATAGTTTATAAAACAGTATCACATGCACAGCTATTCTTACAAAGTCATACTGAAAATCCGAAATAGTCGAGGTAGATTTATCATATTTAAGACATTCAGAGTTACATACTTCCAAATACTTCAGCACTGCTGTAAGTTAAATTAGAGCAATGTAATGGTAGTTAGACGGGTCACAGCAGTTCCCTTATTACATCATCTCCAATATTTCATATAACTGAATCCCTCTCGTTTAATTTAACAACCCGTCTAATTGCCAATGATTGCATCGAACTTTGTGCGTCTTATACCGTTAACAAGCCTGATGCAATCAAGAACCCAAATAACCACTTTCAATAGGCTCACCACTCCTGATTTCTTCTAATATTAGTCCGTAGGTGGGTAGTGCCGTCAGTGTACCTCAGGCGGTTCACTGCAGGCATTACCTAAGGTTCTTTGCAGCGTGCCTTCGGCCCCTAGCTGTAATCCTCTTCATTCTTCTTACTGTACCTTCATTCACATTCTCTCTCTTCCATCTTCCTTTCCACACTCCTAACAATTGTGCAACTACGAGGTTTTCCTCCTGTTAAACCTTTCAAACCTTTTACTGTCAATTTCCGTTTCAGCGTTGAATGACCTCATAGATCCCAGAGCTTGGCCTTTGGCAGAAATTCTATATTCAGTTCAGTACAGTTCTTCTGATATATTCTGATGTCACAGCAAACTTAGCTTTCCTTGGTATGGCAATAAATTTCTCATTATAAGCTGGTGCCAAGGTCAATGTGTTCAAATGATTGATCTCACAAATAAATTAGACCTCACGAAACTTTTGGATAACTGACGATAAAACCACTAACCGCATATGAACAGTTATTAAAAGTTGGGGTATTTGGTAAGGAGAATAATATGATCTCTCACTTATTCGTATTCTTAAAAAAACCTCTTTCCTGCATTATTCAGATTCTAAGATAAGTCTTATATATATATATATATATATATATATATATATATATATATATATATACATATACATTTACGTATGCATATGTATATATAATGTGTATATACACATATACGTATGTATATGTATATATAATGTATATATTTATATTATTATATATATATATATAATATATAATATATATAGATAGAGAGAGAGTGAGATATATATATATATATATATATATATATATATATATATATATATATATATATGTATCATATCACATTTCCGTGATTCATATACATATATCGAGCTACAATGTCCTTTAATATCTAATTCCCTCTACCTCGGAATTAATATATTTTCATATATGCTTAACCGAAGGGGAATTTTTTTTCGATAATAGACTTGACTGGACCTGGGCGCGAACCCATGGAGCCTTTCAAATCCAGGAACGGTGTAGTAGGTAAAAGCTTCACTGTCGTTCCTGGATTTGAAAGGCTCCATGGGTTCGCGCCCAGGTCCAGGAAAGTCTTTTATCGAGAAAAGAGAAAAAATTCCCCTTCGGTTAAGCATATATGAAAATATATTAATTCTGAGGTAGAGCGAATTAGATATTAAAGGACATTGTAGCTCGATATATATATATTACTAATGTATATCCTTGGTTCTTATCCATAAGTAACTTGAAGCAAGTAAGCCGGTCAGCATTTTTTGCTTCACAATAATAGTCACATGCAAAGAAAAAAGAAAAAAAAAAAAAACCGAACGAGACACAGAAACCGGGCGAGTGTTGGGCAGGCACACTTCCCGGGAGGTGATATAGTTTAATGAGCGGAATATTTCTCGGCGATGCCTCTCCTCAGGAGAACTATTTGGGGCTTCTGAATTACGACACAAAGCGCAAATCGCCT
>NC_061092.1:36018384-36065884 GCF_015104395.2 Macrobrachium nipponense | reverse complement strand
TAAAGAAGGTTGCAGAGGTGCAATAGGAGGTGTTAGGAGAGGGTGGAAAATAAGATGGAAGCGAGAGAATTTGAACGGAGGTACAATAAATGGAGTGAAATGGGTGCAGCTAAGGGCCAAAGTGGTGCTGTTAAGAACCTGCAGTAGTGCCTACAGTGCACCGCATGCACTGACGGCACCAATCCCCTACGGGGGATAATCCTTAATCTCAGGTTTATGATATCCTGCAGTTAACAGCTTCTGAAATCGTCATTTTTGATTCGTTGTTGCTCTTACTTACTATTGTTGCATAGCCGAAGAAGGCTGGTTTCGTTTAGCAAAATGACATTCGTACCTTCAGTCAAAGATAAGCATAATATATTGTCTTAAGTTTCTATCGAACAATTTTTCTTGATGTTGTTCTCACTAATTTGTATTTAATACAACATGAATATTTTCGACATAACATAAAAATGTATCACTTACGTAGTCTTTATATACGTAAGGCATTTTATTATCTCTATCATAAAAAAAAATAATTTCAAGAGGATTTTTTTACAGAGAATATATCATTAACGTTTTTACAGTAGAATTTATTTGTTAAGACCTTGAATCATATTTAAAGAGAGAGAGAGAGAGAGAGAGAGAGAGAGAGAGAGAGAGAGAGAGAAGGGTTTGTATCTTGAAATTTCAGACAGTATATTATCATATTGAGAGAGAGAGAGAGAGAGAGAGAGAGAGAGAGAGAGAGAGAGAGAGAGAGAGAGAGAGAGAGAGATTGTATTTTGAAATTTCAAGAGGAATTTTTGTTCACTCAAAGAATATATCATAAACATTTTTACACTAGAAACTTTTTTAAGATTCTGAATCATACTAAGAGAGAGAGAGAGAGACAGAGAGAGAGACAGACAGAGACAGAGACAGAGACAGAGACAGAGACAGAGAGAGAGAGGTTTATATTTCTAAATTTGAAGAGGAAAATTTGTTCACTCAAAGAATATATCATAAGCATTTTTTTTACAATAGAAACTTGTTTAAGATTCTGAATCATAATAATAGAGAGAGAGAGAGAGAGAGAGAGAGAGAGAGAGAGCCGAGGTAATATACGAACACCGTAAACCATCTAGACGGTGGAGTCTATCGAATTCTGGCATCGTTGGGACGAGATAAAAGTACCGATGGTGGGTGATAAGAGAACGCCTCTGGAGGTCATCCTCCGACGGTGAATGGGTGCTTGGGGCCCTTCGTCATTATCCGCTCCGGTGGACGCGTTGCCCCCGGCAGAGGCGAGACTGGCCCCCGTTGTGGGGAAAAGAGACGTGAATCACGAGAGGTAGACATAATGGTGGCCATAGCAACATCACAGAAAACGATGTATATACGAGTATATATATATATATATAATATATATATATATATATATATATATATATATATATATGTATATATATATATAGATATATACTATATATATATATATATATATATATATATATATATATATATATATATATATATATATATATATATATATATATATATATATATATATATATATATTATATATATATATATAGTATATATATATATATATATATATATATATATATATATATATATATATATATATATATATATATATATATATATATATATATATATATATATATATATATATATATATATATATATATATATATATATATACTCGTATTCATACATATATATATACATGTCTAATTGTAAAAGCCGCAACGCCCTCTCAACTCCTCGAATCTTCTTTATATATATTACTATATATATATATATATATATTATATATATATATATATGTGTGTGTGTGTGTGTGTGTGTGTGTGTGTGTGTGTGCGTGTGTGTGTATCACTCACATTCCAGTGACACAAACGCTCACATCCGGTAAACTTAATCATGATAGTTTCAAAAGAAAAATAAAAGTAAACGAATCAAAATAAAAGTTAGACATTTTCCGCCAAACTGAAATATCATGATTCCTGAAGTAAGTAATCCAGTAGTGAGCTTAACCCGCCCAAAGCTTTAATCTAGAATGGATTGGGCGCTAATGCCGCCTAATTAGGAATTTCATAATAGAAAAAGAAAGCCTGTCCAATGCAGAAAACTGATATTTGAAGTGATGAGACCTTTCGTAATCAATCCTTCGGGTAAATGAACTTGTAAATCAGAAGGTTAAAAGTGAGAGTATCACCTCATAGTAGATGTACTACATTTTGTGCATTTGGACAATGCTCCGGCTTTTTTTTTTTTTTTTTTTTTTTACAGGTGATAAGTTTGTTGTATCAGTCATATATAAATATATATGTTTGCTTGTGTAAATGCTAAATATTAATTTGATTTTGGAAATGTTAAGAGATGTGAATAATCATATGATTAGCTGTTTAGAACATCTATCAAATCAGGTCTTTTTCTTTAGGTAAAAGAGCGGCTGATAGTTTTTGTGTATGATTCTGCATAGTTTTACTTTTCACAGAAGCTCAAGAAATTGTCTGAAAGATTTTGTTTGTAATGACAGATAAGATCCAGTGATTAGCTGAGCTGTATCTCAGTTCTTGTACTGCGTGAAATGTAGTGGGAATGAAGTCTTCACGCTAATTTATTTTGTTATATTTTTTGGATATATTTTCCACTGAAAGCCTCGAATTTCAGATGGAAATGAAGGAGGTAATTTACTTCTTCGAATGGGAATTCAGCCCAAATAGGTCAGAAGGCAGAGGTCAACGAGAAATCACTGCTTCTTGATACATAGCTCAAAATGAAACTAGTTCAGATCTCACATAAGATGGAAAATTTTTAGATTTGCTTCATTTCAGAATTCCAGGAAGCTGAGAGGTTAAGAGGTCATTGTTTCTATACCATTAGATAGACCTATAAAATATGAACATCAGATTCCGTACGATTAGTACTCATACTACTAGAAGAAGGAACTTGGAACCTTCGACTTAGTGAATAAGAAAACGCTTAATAAACGATTAGTTTATTGTAAACATCATAGATTTTATTGCGGTATTCATCATAGATCGAAACTAATTTCAGATCCTCTCAAGGTTAGGCCTACGCTTGATTAAGGCCTTTCTGGGATTAACTCTACTAAACCTCGTGTAATTGTGTAGGAACGAAAAACAAGAAGTGCGTAATCGAAATTTTGCCATAATCCAAACTTTTTTTTTAAATTGTTTTTAATGTGTTACAGAAACCGACTTGTTGAAGATACCATACTTGAAACTGATAAATGCATGACAAAAGAATCTACCAAATCTGATTTTCGTTCAGAGTTTTACGGACTAGACTCTCTCTCTCTCTCTCTCTCTCTCTCTCTCTCTCTCTCTCTCTCTCTCTCACACACACACACACACACACACACACACACACACACACACACACACACACATATTATGAAGCAAATTTTCATTTTCCAGTGCTTATAATTAAGTTTTGCATCACAAAAACGTTTACTTCCAGAGAGGTTTGTTCCCCTATGTTTTGTACTAGATAAATTTTAAATGTATATCACTTTGTCTGTCCTTCTTATCCCTTGCTTGTAGTGTATTCGTATTGATTTTATGAACACAAGGGACATCTGCAATTGCTGTTATACCTGAATTATTAAGGAATTCTTAACACTCTACATCATTTGAAAATATATAAAATAAAATATAGCCGTTAAATATTGTGAACAAAAGACATTTTTGCGCGGACTTCTCAAGTCGATTACCTACCCATGAGCACCTGGTATTATTGTCAATGAAGCTAAGTCATTTTTTTGACAAACGTATATAATTACAGTACTAATGACACATATGTACATTTTCTGTTACTTTTTTCCTCATTACGTAGTTTTTCAAAGGACAAGGCTATTAAAGTTATTATGGTTTTTTATTGATTGATAAATATGAATATCTGAGGTCACAAACTGATAGTCATTGCCGTAGATATCATGTATCGTCAGAGGCAGTTTGCTATGAAATAACTAGCAAGAAAATCGTAGAGCATGACGTTTAGCCCCTCTGCTCCTTTTTAAATAAATTGCGACTCTTTATTCTCAGCAAGTGCATGATAATAAACCCCAGTCAAGGAAGCACAAATCTGCCATTTTTTTAAAGCAAAATATGAAATGAAAAACCATGAAATTACAGAAGAAGATGAAATATTTAATGCCATTTTCAGCTCCATCTTTTGGCACACGGTCAAGCCATCTGGGCGAGTTTACTGGATCGTGTACACTTTACATTTGATCAAAATGCATTGGCTGATTTCATTCCTTGTAAAACAAATAATAAAAACTTAATCTAGAACCGTTCATTTTGTAGCATCCTCTCTCTCTCTCTCTCTCTCTCTTGTATAGCCTATTTACAACTTCACCTACAGATAGCCTAAAACGCATGCCAGCCATAGCTTCCTATTTGGGAGTGTGAAGGGAACGCCACAGAGATGTATTTACTCAGTCAGTAATGTTCTCATTCACACTTCAGCCCCAAGGGAGTTATATATCCGGCTCGAATTGAAGATAAACTCCCCTTCCGGTGGATGGCGCAGAGAAGGGGCTTTAAAACATCCCTGACATTTGCTAGGTAACATGCAGCAACACCAAACTCTCTCTCTCTCTCTCTCTCTCTCTCTCTCTCTCTCTCTCTCTCTCTCTCTCTCTCTCTCTCTCTCTCGTCTTCAAGAATTCTATCCTTCTTATTAATTTTTACTTTTTCCATGTTTTTTTAACCTATCTCTACTATCTCGGTTTTTCCTCTTTTACATCTTTTATCCTTCTTTCACTTCCTTGCATCTTTTACTGTGATTCTTAAAATCCTATCTGTCTCTGACATTGTTCTTCATGGTCTTTTCATCTTCCCTCCATTCGCGTTCTTTTATCTCTTTGCTTTCAGGTACTTTATATTTCTGTGTTGATTATTACTTGTCATCAGAGGTGTTTTCATTCTCTTTTGTAATTCTATTTATTACCATTTTCGTCTTTACATTCCACTCGTTCCATCAACGTTGCGTCCCCCTGTTTCTGATTCAGGCAACTTTTGCCCTTTTTTCGTTTCTTTACATTCTCTTTTTTATTTACTTAGTTCTTTTTTTTTCTTTTATCTTTTTTGCAGGGACCTTTGAAGTTTCGTTGTATCCTATTTTCATCAGTCTCTTTCATCTGTTTTCTATTTAATGTGTTAATTACAATAATTTGTAGTTTTTCGGACCTCTGATAATTGCATTACGTCTTAGCACCTCTGTGTTAATTACAATACTTTTTTTGCTTTTTTTAATTAGAAAATTTGTTTTTTTTTTTGAACTCCTCTATGGTAATACTCTCAAGTATTTTCATACCTGTGTAAATTTCAGTACTTTTGTAGAGTAATTGCATTTGTGAAGTAATCACAACCATCTCAAGTTTATTTGCAAGTTTGACTTTTTATTCTCCATCAGACTCTTTCTCTTGTTGAGTTGTATATCGTAACCCTTTTAGTATTTATTAATTGATAAAGATGAGCTTTCGTTAATCACGTGACTGTTTCATAGCTTTAGTTTTTATATATAGTTCATTTCGTGTTTTAGTATATTTGTGAATTTCTGCTTTTTCCATTTCCATATCAAATGAGACGGAATAAATTAGGAATGTGACAAAAATATATTTGAACTATTGAAAATATTTCACAGACTTCTGACAAAATAAAATCCTGGATTTCAGACAGTGAAATTACACCTCGGATTTTATTACCTCAAAGAAGTACTTTGAGAACCACTAAAAGAACTTCACTGGTTTCAGAGGCCAAAAAAGTACTTAACTAGTTTCAAACACGCCCGCTCTTTTACACACGCACACACACACACAATATATATATATATATATATATATATATATATATAATATATATATATATATATATATATATATATATATATATAGTCACCAAATGATTAGTTTAGAATTATTATTTAAATATACCGGGAGAAAGAACCAGTAAGCATTACGGTACTATAACTTCTCAGACAAGAGAACTAGTTGTTAAGTCCTTTGCCGGCGGCAGTTAACATGAATGCTTATTTCTTCCCCAACCGAGGTAAAATCGGAGGCGAACGAAAGAAGGCAGTCAGTGAGTTGGTGAGTGCTCACCAGCAGTAAACAGTACGTAATCACTCCTTAAGTAACCCGTAGTCTTGCCAGTCTTTCGTCGGAAGAAACGGCAAGTCCTCGTCCTCGTCATTTTCTCTGTTGCTGGAGTATCAGATGGTTCTCGTCGTGACTCTTACAGATAATCTTCTCATGCCAGGACAGTTGATACTTTTGGATGTAAACATCGTCTCCCGATAGCTTCGTACGAGCGCCCTTAACCTCATCAGATACCATCGACATCCTACACCTATTCTACAAGAACATTCCCCTGGAAACTCATATTAATGTAAGATTTGTAATGCATTTATGTTTAAGCTGCTTAGCCGATTATCATAGTACCCATTTATTGAAAGTATTATCATTCTGTACTAGGATTCTTACAGGTTCGTATCTCAGGTGTTAGGCTTCCTCGGTGAATAAATCCTTAATTTTAAATCTGAGTACTTTTATTTAGTTCCTCTATTTGCTCAAGTATCTAGTAATTGTGATATACGTATCCTAATAGTAAAATCCAAGGTCATTCTTAGTGTTTACGAAGTAGTCTCCAGTATTATCAGTTCTGGATGGGTATGATGGACCTAGGAGGTAAATAATTTGGTCCTTCTTCCCAAAGTAAAAATTCAGAACGTGATAATACGTATATTATTGTGTGTGCGCGCGTGTGTACATGAAAGTAAGTTGTATGTATATATATTATATATATATAGTATATATATATATATATATATATATATATATATATATATATATATATATACTATAGATATGAAAAAGGGAGGGAAGGAAGATCTTCGAAAATAAGGCAAGTGATTGGTTACCCGATACATAACCAGTTTTTCTAAAGAAAGCGAAAGAAGAGACCCATTATCAACAGGCCTATGTTAACAGGGTGTCGTATTTTTTCGTATAACCCTTTTTATCTTCCAAAGATAAAGAATATACGTAGAAAAAAAGATGATATACAATATACCTTTATTACGCCGTATAGATAAGTAAATACATATACGTGCGTATTTTTTTAATGAATGTGTAACACAATATATCTAATAGAAGTTTTATCTCTAAAGATTATTCAGGTTTAGAGAATAAAGAGATTTCCGTCACCCTCTCCCACGTCTTTCTCCTCAGGCACAAGCGAACGCACCTTCCGTGAAAAGCATTTATGTGCGCTTATGTATGATTGTACACGAGAGAGAGAGAGAGCATTTGAGATGAAATTGGGTAGAATACTCTCTTGCTTTAAAGAACAAAGGAGATTAGTTTCGCACAATAAATCAGCCCCTCGACTTCGCCTCTCTCTCTCTCTCTCTCTCTCTCTCTCTCTCTCTCTCTCTCTCTCTCTCTCATATAATCGCCATTTGATAACAAAGCATCACACTCTCTTTTATTTTGACTAGCGTAAACGATAGCGGGTAAACTCATTTCACTTGCTAAATGAAATTTTTATTTTCAAATGTAGAATTTTTTCCATTACCTGCATTACCTCGACTTGTGAATAAAGAGCCTAACTCGTAATAGCTAGTATGATGCGAGGCTTAGCCTTACATAATGTGCTTTTACGAATCAGGAGTAGGAACGTTGTATAATCCGTTATGACGAATCTCAGGAGAAAATGCATTGAAATGAGGTCTCAAAATTGCAGGTTATTCCCGTGAAATTCGTGTTATATATTCATTCCTCGTTAATTCTCTCAACCACTGTAGTTCAGCGCCCGGGACTAAACACAGAAAGATTTGGCGCGTGAAAAAAATATGATTTTTCTAAGAGCAAAGGCCAGCGAAGCGGATAATTTAATGACTTTTCTAGCCCAGGCCCGAGGGCGTCACTTAGAAAGGTAAAGATAGGGCAGGAATGAGGCTTAGTCTCGACGGAAACTAACGAGTTGCTTCGTAAAGAATGAGAATGAAAATTGGAAAAATAAACAAACCAAGAATCAGGAAAACAGACGTAGGGTGAGAATTCCAAGGTTGCTGTTTTCTTGGACGTCATGTATGCGCTGAATAAATAATATTTCAGGGTCCTGGCCTGTTGTTGTATGATAACGGGAATTAAAGGAGTAATAAATAAACTGACAACACAGAAAGGAGTAAGCAGCAATCGAGGCAAAGATGTCATAGAAGAAAGATTGAAAACTTTTTTCGAAATTTAAACATTCTATAAATCTTCAATGAGTAAGTAACGTTTATATACACACGTTTGTGATTTTGCACTCCCTCCTTTAATATTTTCTAACTCTGCCTCCTTTATTCGTGCTAGGGCAGACATGCCCAGCCATCTCGTACTATCTAGGGTGGAAAAGATGATTTGAAAAAAAAAAATCATCTATTCTAAACACACTAATTCAGTCTACTTCAACCGCTTACTGGACTTGAGAGAGACAAAGAGAGATTTAAATACCTTTGCCTTAAAACATTCTCATAAATCCTTCAGTTCATAATGCAGCCTCATAGAGAGAGAGAGAGAGAGAGAATTAAGATACCTCTGACTGAAAATCATTCCCTAATTTTTTTAGCTCCCTAAAAAGAAGTCTCCGGAGGCTAGGAAGAGAGAAGGAAAATAGCTATTAAAAAAAACAAATCCCAAAATTTCTACGTCTTCTAAAAACATCCACCTCCCTGCAAGGGAACAGCATTTAATCCTCAGCAATAATAGAGATTGCAGTGATTCCTTTGTTTACATATCTTTGGCATGAGAGCTGGTCCAAGATATTGCATCGCATTCCTTCCCTCCGCTTTTCAACTCAAACGCTGTTTGAGTCTGCATTTGAGTTCGCGTCTCCTTTCCTGCCCCTTTATTCCTAGAGAATATAGAATACATTTTTTTTTTTTTTTAATCTTTCCGTTTACATATTTAGTTTATCCGCATATTGGTTGTTATTTCAATCATATTGTGGTTTTATACTTGCCCATCTTGTGTATTCTTCCCTCCGTATCGCATGAGAATATCCATGTTTTACTGAACTAATCTGGTCTTCTAAGGTTTCCTCTATATCCTGCATTATCTTCATAAGGTCAGCCCTTTTAACGTCAGGTCCTCTTTATTCCATTAACGTTGCCTTTTTTAATATTTCCGTCCCTTTCTGTAAAATTCCTCGTCTTTAGTGAGTATACAGTCATATGTGCCATACTTTTTCATTAATTACACATCGAAAGTGGAGTATCACAATTCTTTATATGAGATTGGTTCATTATTTAATACCATTGCTCATCTTTTCTTATCGTTCAGTCCTATGATTCACGTCAAAATTTTACTACTACTTATGGATCGCCCTTGTACACGGATCTGTTTTGGCAAAAAGCTAGGGTAAGCCATACCAACCACTTTTTCTGGATGTACTTTTTTTGTACATTATATCTGAGAAGAATTATGAATTATTCTTGTAAAATGTCATTCCTCATAATCGTATTATTTCTCATTTAAATTCAGTATACCACGTGTCCCGTTTGGTCTTCTAATATCGATGGGTATTGGAGGCTTAATACTGACATTACTAACAGAGAGCAAACGAGAGGTAACTTGTGCATTTTTCCTCCCTACCATCATTTGAGCTTAATCTTCGCTGTTGACTTAGGGCGATTAATTGCCTCTTATTTCCTCCGAGATTTCAGCGTAATATCTTTTATTCATTTATATTTGGAGTTGAGTAATTGAAAAGCATTTTTGGACGGGGTTGCTTTGTTTGTCTCATGGGGAAGCTGTTGCCCCTACTGTTCTTGTGATTTACCTAATTTTATTGGATGTTTCCTGATTTACTGAAGGATAAGTGAATTCTGCTGATTTAATAAACGTTATCAATATCTCTCTTTACCAGTGCTGTTTATATATATATATATATATATATATATATATATATATATATTATATATATATATATATATATATATATATATATATATATATATACATTTACACACATATAGTATATTGTATATAAATATATATATATATATATATATATATATATATATATATATATATATATATATATATTTACACACATATAGTATATTGTATATGTACATATATATATACATACATACATATTATGTATGTATGTATATTCACTGTTCATGCCTTATTGAATCAGTCTTTCATTATTTGATTTTATATTGTAAAGAGAGTAAACATATGTTACATCTTTTTATTTTTAGCTACATATATTTCCCAATCAATGTGTACGTGTAAGGGGGAACCGACAGATATTTTATAGAAGATTTTGATCATCAACGGTCTGAAGTAACTGGTAAAGATGTATTACCTTTCACGTACAAATAATCGCCAAGTAATTTTTCTCCTGACATTTAATAACAGTAATACTTGTAGTTTAAAACAAAATGATAGTCCCGTTCCTAGTGTTCAAAATTCTCAAACCTTGGCCTCGTATTTCGTGCCTTTCATCTCTCCGATATTATCAGCAGTATCCTCTCTCTCTCTCTCTCTCTCTCTTCTCTCTCTCTCTCTCTCGTTTTCTGCATCTCCTCTTGACGCCGTTGTTGACGCAACGTTTCTTTACCAGCGTTATCTCCGGCAACGTTCTATAGATGTTCTTCCCTTTCATGAATGACCTCTTTAAAATTTCACTCGCGCAGTCTATACGAGTGCCAGCCTTGGCATCCCATCTGGGACGGCGAAAGGAACGCCAAAGAGATCTATTTACTCTGTCAATATAACTCTTATTCACACTTCAGCCCCAAGTGAGTTAAATCTAAGGTCTGGATCTTAGATAAACCCCAGGTTTGAGAGGGGATTAAAGCACGCTCCTTAACATTTGCTATGTTACATGATGAAACAATGAAATTTCTCTCTCTCTCTCTCTCTCTCTCTCTCTCTCTCTCTCTCTCTCTCTCTCTCTCTCTCTCACAGAATATTGAACTGAATATTCTTAAGGCTCTGTTGTTCGTTTGTGTTTGTATGTGTGTTTAAACGCTACAACATTCGTAATATTCACAATGTCCTTCTTTTATTTTCCCCTGTCTAATCTTTATAACTTTTACCCTTTTCATCTCTCTTCCCTTCATACATTTTAGTAAGCTTTTTTATCTTACGTGTTCGGCTTCGCCCAGGCATCCGTTGGTCATTATCGTTTTTTCTATGCGTCATTTATCATTGTATTTTACGCATTTCTCATGTCTTTAATCCCCTACCTAATGCTTTTTCTATATCTCCTTTTCATATCCTTTATATTATATCACGTTTTTTTATCCTGTATTGCTCTCCCCATATTTGACAAAAAATTATACTGCCAATTTCTTCATTGTTCCTCAGTTTTTTTATGTACATGCACCATTTCTGTATATAATTTAATCTTACTCACTTTCAACCCCAGATCTGATGAAACCAGAGGAATAGATAAATAAGAGACCAAGGAATGAATAAGCCACCTTTCAAGAAGAACATAGGATTAAATGATGAATAAAGGGGTCGGAAGGGAGCACCTTCCAGGTCTTTGATCAATTCCGGCTAAGAACGAATTTTACGGCTCTAATACCTTTGTTCAGAGTAGAATTATCCTCGGGAGATTGAACTCATGTGTGGATTACGAGAACAACAGCAATTATTCTTTCATTTGCCATCGTTAGCATCGTTAGCATACATACGTCTGCTCACATTTTGAGTTCTGCTACAGTTAGCATTACCAAGAAACGTTGATATCTTCAGTTCTGCTATCGTTGCCATGCCAGCGAACGTTTATATCTTGAGTTCTGCTACCGTTAGCAAGCCAACGAATGTTCATATCTTCAGTTCTGTTATGTTTCCATGCCAACAAACGTTCATATCTTTAATCTGCTATCGTTATCATGCCAGAGAAACGTTCATATCTTGATTTCTGCTATAGTTAGCATGCTAACAACGTTCATATCCTGAATTCTGCTATCGTTAGCATGCTAACAACGTTCATATATTGATTTCTACTACCGTTGGCATTGCATTATATCTTGAGTTCTGCTACCGTTAGCATGTCGGCAAACGTTCATATATCTCAGGTTCTGCTATCATTAGCAGGCCAACAGTGTACATATATCTTGAGTTCTGTTATGTTAGCATGCCAACAAACTTTCGTATCTTGAATCTGCCATCGTTAGCGTGCCATAAACGTTCATATCTTGAGTTCTGCTATTGCTAGGATGTCATAAATGTTCATATCTTGAGTTCCGCTATCGTTAGCACTGCCAACAATGTTCATATCTTGAGTTCCGCTACCGTTAGCATTGCCAACAAACGTTCATATCTTGAATCTGCCATCGTTAGCGTGCCATAAACGTTCATATCTTGAGTTCTGCTATTGCTAGGATGCCATAAATGTTCATATCTTGAGTTCCGCTATCGTTAGCACTGCCAACAACGTTCATATCTTGAGTTCCGCTACCGTTAGCATTGCCAACAAACGTTGATATCTTGAATCTGCCATCGTTAGCGGGCCATAAACGTTCATATCTTGAGTTCTGCTATTGCCAGGATGCCAAAAACGTTCATATCTTGAGTTCCGCTATCGTTAGCACTGCCAGCAATGTTCATATCTTGAGTTCCGCTACCGTTAGCATTGCCAACAAACGTTCATACCTTGCAACGTCTATCGTTAGCATGCCAGAGAAACTTTCATATCATGAGTTCTGCTATCGTTAGCATGTCAGCAAACGTTCATATATCTTAGGTTCTGCTATCTTTAGCACGTCAACAGACGTTCATATCTTGAGTTCTGCTGCCGTTAGCATGCCAATGAACGTTTATATTTTGAGTTCTTGCAATGTTAGCATATGACCGCCTGCGATATATTTTGTTCTGCCAACCGTTAGCACACCCACGCACGGTCTTAACTTGTGGTATGGTACCGTCAGCACAATAGTGAGCGATAAAATCTTATTATATTACCTCCATTAGCATACCCGCATGCGATCATAGCTTTTACTGTACTGCTGCTAGCATTATCAAACGTATTATTCCTTGAGTTATATGATGGTTAACATGGGCTGTAACCATGACCATACCTTGTGTTCTGCTACAGTTAGTATACCTGCAAACATATAGATATATATATACGTATATATATATATAATTATATATATATATATATATATATATATATAGATATATATATACTATATATATACGTATATATATATTAATATATATGTGTGTGTGTGTGTGTGTGTCTGTATGTATATATATATATATATATATATATATATATATATATATATATATATATATATATATATATATACATATATATATATATATATATATATTATATATATATATATATATATAATGTCATATCACATTACCGTGATTCATATACGTACATAGAGCTACAAATGTCCTTTAATATCTAATTCGCTCTACCTCGGAATTAATATATTTTCATATATGCTTAACCGAAGGGAAATTTTTTAGGCGATAATAGAATTGCCGGCTCCTGGGCGCGAACCCATGAACATACAAATCCAGGACGTCAGTGAAGCTTTTACCCACCCTACCTTTTACCCACCTCACCTGGTGGGGTGGGTAAAAGCTTCACTGACGTCCTGGATTTGTATGGTTTCATGGGTTCGCGCCCGGGAGCCGGTAATTCAATTATCGCCTAAAAAATTCCCCTTCTGTTAAGCATATATGAAAATATATTAATTCCGAGGTAGAGCGAATTAGATATTAAAGAACATTTGTAGCTCGATGTATATATATATTATATATATTATAGGATCTAGACACAGATAATTACATATATCTCATCCGGGATTTTCCACCTGTCATCACTCAGACAAAACCATTTCCGGCCGTCTGCTCCTACCTTCCTCCCTCGTCGCGTCCTCCCGAATTTGGTCCAGCGTTTTTCCACACCGCTTAAGGAGCCTTAAATCCCTGTAGCCTCCAGCGGTTTTACGACGCCCTAGATCTCCTCCTGCGTCTGCGCCCTCTGCGCTTCTCCTTCGGCGTCTCCCTCCCTCCCGAATGCCGTCCTGGGAGGTTGTAGGAGAACGTTAATGTGGACACGGTGTCAATGTTAATGTTTTCATGATGTGTTCGCTGTGTGTGTGTGTGTACATATATTAATGTATGTTGATGTATGTGTGTGTCTGTTACTCTGACTCTCTGAATAAGTTTTTGTATGCTGTTGCATTATTTTAAAAGAATACATTCTTTAATATATGCAGACAGTATGGTTATATATTTCCACAGGTTTCTTTTAAAGTTTATAATTAAAAAGAATGGGTTATGAGGGTTGCCGTCTTGTAGATTTACATTCTTATGTAACCAAGCATGCAGAAGAAATAAATCAAAATCATTCAAGATTTAAAATTTTTAGAGTTTTCCCATCGATTCATATACATCAGCATATAAAACTACATACAGTATATGTATTTAAGTATGTAACTATCCGCAACAGATGAAGATAATATCAGTCAAAAATGGCTTTAAGCTTTAAATATTTGGATGGGGTTCTTTCGTGCACTGCACATCAAAGGAAATTAGATTCTAGCAGTTGATCAGCCCCGAAATCGCTTATCAGTGAATCTCTCTCTCTCTCTCTCTCTCTCTCTCTCTCTCTCTCTCTCTCTCTCTCTCTGAAATGAGTCACTCACAGGACGAGGAGGAAAATGGGATGGTTCATAAACTTGTGAGGGAATCACAGGCCTCATATAATCCTCAAGGGAATGGAGATGATTCGCGCATGCGCTGGAGGGCTGGAACGAAAATGTTACAGAGTAACTCTGGGGAGTTTGCAACCACGTATGTAGAATGGAGTACTTATGACGAAAATTCTGATTATATGAACACCCTTTCATGTACGGGTTGTCGACGAATACCTTTAAAAAAGAAAAAAAGTTCTCTGGTGACGATGAAATTTAAATTATATTAACATAAGGAGATGTGACGACCTACCCGTGGGGTAAGAGTTCGTGCGATAGCAAGGTTGACTTAATCAAATATAAGAGTGGAAATTAAAATCGCAAAGATTTTAATTTCTTTGATATGTTGAAGCATAAACACAGACTCCACGCTCCAGGCGTTTGACGACGTACACCTTACAGAAAGTTAGTTGTACTTTACCTCTTAGCCACCGTCAGTGAGGGAAGAAGGTTTGTTTTGGGTACAAATAGTAAAATGTAAACAGTAATTGGCACAATAAAGTTCAGAAAGCATCATCAGACAATTTTACTTGAACAATTAGTTATGTACTGTTAATTCACATGACAATCGTAATCTTTTATGGTGTTCATATTGTTATTCACATTTTTAAACACGTTAAGATATATTTAAACACTTATATGCATATTATTTGATCCTTACATGAGCACATATATCATTCTTATTTCTACTCCAGAAAATGTTATCATGTGACACCAATTGTCCAAGTACTGTTCTTATAGGGGTGGGATTGTGAGGGGGGGGGGGTGCGGATCGATTCACAGTGTTCTGGCTTTTATTCACGAGCACGAATGTGCTTAACTTCAATTTTGTATAAATAGAAAATAATAACTGCTTGAAACAAAATATGGTGCCTTAATACTTAAACACGCCCGAATAAGTGATCATAGGAATGAATTGCTTCATTAAAGCAATGCTGCTTTTGGTGTACTACGTGCAACTTACTTGTATCGTTATTTTTTATTTTTAATACTATTTTCATATTTATCTTTCTTTTTTATTGTTTATTTTTTCTTATTATTTTTTTATGTTATGTCATATTCATTTCATTACATATATTTAGTCGTCTCACCAGTTTAATATACGTTAAGTTACATTAGGTTAGGATTTCTCAGTTATGAACGAAATCCCACTTGTGGTCAAATAGAAAATCAACGGTAGTATCTGGCGGCAGGTCATTGACGGAAAGAGGGTTATTTTACAAAGCTTCTATGATATGTAAGGTCAAGCCATGTTATTCTTTGCCTTACTAAAACAATCGTCAGGTGTAATTTCAGTAACTAACTGGAGGAAAGGAAAATATTAATAGCTGCTTTAAGACGAAGTAGAGAGAGAGAGAGAGAGAGAGAGAGAGATGAAAATACTTTTGAAAGACGCAAACGCAAAAGTGGTGCATTGTGCAGCGATACCCTTTATTTGAACATGTTTCGCAGACGAGTTCATTCATAAACATTCAACATTCCATCTACCGTTATATACGATTTTGTATCCACATCTACCCCACTCGACTTTTTATCAGTATAGAATACAAGCTGTTATTTCACAGAATACGTTTTTCTGCGTATTCTGTTTATCTAGTCTTTTTTTTTTCCAAAGTTGATATTCGTTTGGGCGTGCTACCTCCTATGTGTTTTGGACTTTTGGCAGTATTGGTGATTATTTTAAAGTGCCCTTCATCCCCTAGAGGTCGTTCTCTCTCTCTCTCTCTCTCTCAACATTAGGAAAGAATTCCTCTGGGCAATCCAGTTGTAATCTAGATAGCAGAAATTGTTTTTTGATAAAATAATAACAATAATAATAATAATAATAATAATAATAATAATAATAATAATAATAATAATAATAATAATAATAATAATAAGAAGAAGAAGAAGAAGAAGAAGAAGAAGAAGAAGAAGAAGAAGAAGAATTGAGTACAACAGACGCAAAAAACATGATTTTCTTAAACTTCATGTTCGCTTCAGTTTATTTATCCAGAACTTTGCTCAATAATTCTTAATCACTGAGATTATATCTTGTCAGGGCTGTCAGTATTTGTATATTTCAGCAAATAAATCCGCAGCATTTTATTTCACGTCATTATTTGGGTTTGTTCTCCATTTCCTTCGGACCACTTAATTGCCTGCATTCCGTCAGAGATTTCCACATCATCTCTTTTGTCCATTTATATTCGAACAAAAGTAATTGAGAAGCGATTTTTCAGTTGCTTTTGTGCGTGCAAGGAAAATGTTGTATCTGCATTGTTCTGTCAATAGCGACTTTTCCTTTAAATTTATACAACTTGTGATTTCTGAAGAGACTGTGGCGTACGTAGCTCATTCTGTGTGTATATGTGTTTTTATTATTTAAAAGAAAGTAGCTCTCTCTCTCTCTCTCTCTCTCTCTCTCTACTCTCTCTCTATATATATATTATATTATATATATATTATATATATATTATATATATATATATATATATATTCTATTTCTATTATATATATATATATATATATAATATATAAATATATATATAATATATATGTATTTATATATACATACACAAAACACATTTTTTTCTATTGTATGGCTGCTTCAACAGAATTTCTTTTGTGTTTGGTGGAACGTTGCTAAATAGCTGTATCTTGCCCAGTGATAGAACCCGGTTGCTCTCGCTACACAGACAAGAATCATAACCACTAAACATGTATGCGTGAGATTAAGTCTTTATGAATACTTGTTTTATGTATTTTCAGGACATTCGTACTTTACATACCTTCACGTCTCCTTTTTATCTGAGGATCCTTTAGTTCCAACTGAGTAATAGATTTATTAGTTTGTCTAGCTGGCGTCACAAAATCATAGGTCTTTCGAAATATGCCTTGCCTTTTACCTAACGACATCCTTTGATACGGAAATACCATATTCAACTGCTTTCATGCATAAACATATTCTCCCCAAAACTACTTTTGTTATAAATAATGAGAGAGAGATAGAGAGATTCCTTTTATCTATAATTACAGTCTAATTATTTCCCAATAAAGATTTCTGTTTTAATGGGAACCACAGTTGTTCTACTCCGCTTTCCCATTGTATCTGAAACAACATTGAAAAAAAGTTTTCTTTTTTTGGTCATTGCTGAAGCCGTTTTTTTCCTTAATCACAATGTCATGTCTATACTCTGTTTTTTTTATCTGTCTATCCGCCTGTGGTGTTTTCGCATGGTAACACTGCGTCCCGGGCTTTAGATAGTTACGCTATTTGTAAGTTTTAGGTAAATAAAAGGATATCTGGGTGTACATTTGCAACTGAAAAGTGTTTTAATAATTTACTGTATGCGAATTACACTGTTAATATTCGAAATAGGATATTATTATAATCGTTGAATGTAAGCTGAATGTAACTATCTGAAGCCCGGGCCGCAGTGTTGCCATACAAAAACACCACAGGCGGATGAACAGATGAAAAAAAACAGAGTATAGTTATTCTTTGCAGCTCGTTTTCTATGCCAAAAAATTATAAATTGCATTGAATGTTTTTAAGGCCAAACCCCATAACATCAGGATTAATATCCGTTAAATCCCCAGTAAGAAATTTTCAAACAAAAATAAAAGGAAACAGACTAAATTCAGATCCTCAGGAATAACTAACAATGAAAAGACAATTAAAAATGGAAACTAAACAGATAAATGGGTCTTGTAAGGCGAACTACCGTAGTCAAATCATGCAAATTCAAAATAACCAGAACTAAAAAAAATTAAAACTTGAGGGAGAAAAAAGATGAAGTCAGGGTCCCTTCTCAGCTGTTTAACATGTTTTATCCTTATATTTCGTTAATCTGGCATTGCTGTTCACTAAATAAAATCTACAAAGCAATGTCTCAGGTAAAACTGGAATTAGTTTGTATCTGCTTCTCGAACAGAATTATATTGATAAATAATTTCTCAAACCCCTCTCTCTTCTTCGATGGCCGTGATTGCTACATACATATTATATGTTCTTTTAGTTTTCTGAAAAGAAAACTACTGTGACGGCTTTGTCTGTCCGTCAGCACTTTTTTCTGTCTACACTCTTTCTGTCCACCCTCACATACCACAAACTACTGACACTAGAGGGCTGCAGTTTGGTATGTTGATCATCCACCCTCCAATTATACTAAATGACAGCCCTCTAGCCTTAGTATTTATTTTTTTATTGTTATTTAAAGTTAAAGTTACCCCTAATCATTCGTCTAGCAACAATATAGGCCAGGCCACCACATGGACGTGGTTAAAGTTTCATGGGCCACGGCTCATACTGCATTATACCAAGACCACCGAAAGAAAGATCTATCTTCCCTGGCCTTGGTTATACGATGTGCAGAAAACTCGATTGCGCCGAAGAAACTTCGAGGCATTATTTACTTGTTTCACTGAAGACATCAAGTTCCGTTCCCCCTTTTATAATGAAAAATACATCTCACAGTTTAGAAACGGGTATTATTAGCGTGCCTCTGGAACACTAGAGATTAAGCTGTGTTGATCCTGTGCGTTTAAGACGGAGGAAGAGATCGAGACAGGATGAAGGATGCTCTCTTAAGAGCAACCCGAGGGAAGATTCGAAACAGCTTACTCTTCTCTTACAACAAGATGAAGTCTGATTCCACAATCCTTTTCCATCTTATTACCCTGGATGGATGATTCCGGTATTTGTTCTTTGGATAATTCCGGATTTCCATATGGCAGTCCATCAGCTCCTGGGAAAACTATAGTAGATTCACATCACCGGTGCATCTGATGTGTAGGCCAGTCACTTACGATGCTCATGATTGGCTGTTGATAAGCTAATCACGGAGCTGGAAACTCTCAGTCTCTCTAGAGAGTTCACATAGGTAGGATGTATGTTCCACCTCTCCTGAAGGATACGTGTCATTGGCTTATCAACAGCCAATCAGGAGCGTCGTAAGGGACTGGCCTAGACATCAAATGCACGGCTGATGTGAATCTATTATAGCCATACAGTTACCACACATGATCATTTCTGTTTGAGGCAATTTTCCTACAGTGCCTATTTATGTATGGCTGTAACGCGACATCGTAGATTTATAGAAACGTGAATCAAGAAATCAAGAAATAAGCTTCTCTCTCTCTCTCTCTCTCTCTCTCTCTCTCTCTCTCTCTCTCACACACACACACACAGCACATAAGTATCAACCAATGAAATGCTTTAGTATCTAGTAAAAGACACTCACAGATTTCTATGCAGCATAAAGTCACAACTTAGCATAAATATGACTGAAGTCTATGAGGAACAATCGTGTCCCTTAAAGATGAAGATGAAATAAGACCCTTCTCCTGTCAATTTAATCTGGGTACATACTTGGAAATACACCGCTTAAAACCCCTTAGCTTTACGAAGACTACTGTCCTCGTCATCAGAGAAAATGAAACTGAGACAGGAAAAAGCTTACATTCGAATATTAATGCTGACAAAGAACATATTGTTGTGGAATATCTATGTTTATTATGCGTGCATAAAAGCATGTATACAAATATTTTATATGAAATGACGAAGGGGAGTGGCGACTTGGATTAAATCGTCTGCCATAGAGAGGGAGGTTTACAAGGAACGCACCTTCCTTCAGAGTGACTTAGCTTTATCTTCAGATTCCATCCGTTGAACTCACCCAATCAGCTCCTAAAATTCCTTCTCCTTACCTGACCTTCATTATTCCACAACCTCAGTCACTTACTGTAAAGGCTGAGAACCCAATTGGATAGATAAAAGAAACCACTTTCTGCCACTCGTAGAAGGATTTTATTCGTTGACTGTCATTTTCTTCATTCCATTACAAAGTCAGGTAGGTGTTTTAACACAATCATACTTTTCGGAAGTCACGTAAAGCCGTTGGTCCCGTTGCTGAATAACCACCATACAAACAAACAAACAAACAAACAATTAACGTGATCAAACTCTCATACAAACGTAAATACAGCACCGCAAATACGTGAACCATTGACATTCTGTGCTTATTAGAGAAGGACACTTGAAGGCCATGATCAGCTTAACAGCTGATATTATCGTAGGCAGTTGTGTATTTGATTTGTAAGTGGTTACCTTTGTATGATTGAATGAAGCATATGTACGACTGTCTACGTATATGTATAAATATACGTAAATGTTACAGATTATTGTGAAGAACTACACAATAAAACTTAAACTCAGTTAACGTCATGCTGACTTTGCGTAATAATGGAGGTAACTTAACTTGAGGTGACTCAACTTTTGTCTTTTTTTTATGCCAAGCATATATAAATATTAAACACCAATCTCATTAGGATTGTATAAATTTTTTTTTCTTTTTCCATAATGGAAAACCCCCGCTTTCAATTGATTAGTCGCATAATGAACAGCCCATATGTATAAGTGAACTGGAAGATGGAAGATACCATCTTGATCTCGTATATGAGCCAGTCTGATTGACAAATTGGTGTACATTATTTTTGTTTTTAAAACAAGGAGATAATACAATTTGAAAAATAACCTATAACGTTTAGAACTAGCAGGCACGTAAATTGCACCAGTGAACTGATAATCCAAATATATAACTGAGATGTTATACTTCAAGTAAATATTACTTAAACATCATAGACATCATCGGTATGGATAGCACTGGCTATCGCAACCACGTAAAGATAGGATTCCCAGATGAATAAATGTTGCCACTGCCTAGTTATTTCGCACATATACTATACATTATAACCTCAACTTTTGGGCTCCAAGTAAATAACATTGTTGGATGATGCCATTTATTATCTGTACATCTTCAAAAAGAGATTAAATTTAGTTCTGTGAATAATTTTATGGCTAAAGTAACATATTCCATTTATAGCGAAAGATTTATATCCAAACACACACACACAAATATATTATATACAATCATCATTTATGTGTTATGCAGTATATTTTTTATAATGTTATGTATTATATATTATATATATTATATATTTAATATTATTATATATATATATATGTGTGTGTGTGAGTGTGTGTGTGTGTGTGTGTGTTTGTATGATGTTAATGACTCTCAGATTATTATCATAAACTCCCTGATCATCAGACCCTTTGAAAAACGCAAGGCTTACTTACAATCCTAAGGATAACCTCACCTAACCATAAGAGAACTATATTATATTATAATAAAGGATGACTTACGAATGATACAATGTGTATGCAACCTCCTCCTCTCTCTTCCCAGTCTCACCCTACTCCACGAACTCCACCCACCAGACCCTCCTATCCCTATGATGATCTGGGCATGATCATTGATATTGTCTTGGCGTTGTATATGCAGCAGAGATTGTTCTTGTCATAGAGGATTGACGAAGATGGATGACCGGTTTGCTCTCACCCAGAGCGTGTTTTCTTTCGAGCAAGTTTTTCAAGCGCGCGCTTTCATTCCCACCTATCGCGTGTTTGGACCTCCTCAGATATATGTTTTCGTGTGATTTGATAATTGGGTTTTTTTTTATTTACTCTACATTTTATTACTTTTCGTGTGTTCCTCATCATATTCTTTCTATTCTACTGCCGTTTAGAACTCCCCAAACATGTTGCTATTCTCATGAAGTTTAGAACTCCTCAAACATATGTTGCTATTCTCATGAAGTTTAGAACTCCTCAAACATATGTTGCTATTCTCATGATGTTTAGAACTCTCCAAACATATGTTGCTATTCTCATGATATTTAGAAATCCTCAAACATATGTTGCTATTCTCATGATGTTTAGAACTCTCCAAACATATGTTGCTATTCTCATAATATTTAGAACTCCTCAAACATATGTTGTTATTCTCATGATGTTTAGAACTCCTCAAACTTTTGTTGCTATTCTAATGATATTTAGAACTCTCCAAACATATTTGCTATTCTCATGATGTTTAGAACTCCCCCAAACATATATTGCTATTCTCATCATGTTTAGAACTCCTCATACATATATTGTTATTCGGCTGATGTTTAGAACTCCTCATACAATGTCGCTAATTTACTGATGTTTAGAATTCTTCACATATGTTTCCATATTCTGTGATAATTCGCTGTTTAATTTACATTTAACATTATTCATGTTTTCTCCATTATATTCTTCCTTGTCCACTGATTTTAAAGTTCAGATAGAAAAGTGATTGGATTCAATATGAAAAGGGGTTTGACAGACTTGCTATGAGATAAGAAAGAGAATTAAATGACCTCGTAAATGTGAATAAAAAGAAATATCATTTTACGCTAGATTTACCCGGAGGTAACGTATCAGAATAAAAAATTGCAACTGCAGGTGATTCATTTTTTCCGAGGTTACAAAAGATGAGATGAATATTGACAGACGTCATGTTTCATCTGCGTAACTTAGGTCAGTCGTTGTGCACTCTGTCCTGTTCAGTTGACCTGATCAGTCAGTTTAGGTCAAAAGCAAGTGAAGTACCACGGTTCCATTCACGATGTCAAAGGATGATTTTACTTTTATATTATTCACAAGGGACATTTTTTTTTCTATGAATTCCATCACTGTGAAGCAGACTTATCAAGGATCAGCTTTTGTCTCTTAACCGGGAAGCAGCCTCCCGATATGAATGCTAGAATAGGTAGGTGGAATCAGTAAACAGATACTCAAAAGTGAAGTAGGAATTTCTGTCTATACTCTGTTTTTTTTCATCTGTCCATCCGCCTGTGGTGTTTTTGTATGGCAACACTGCGTCCCGGGCTTTAGATAGTTACATTCAGCTTACATTCAACGATTATAATAATATCCTATTTCGAATGTTAACGGTGTAATTCGCATACAGTAAATTATTAAAACACTTTTCAGTTGCAAATGTACGCCCAGATATCCTTTTATTTACCTAAAACTTACACATAGCGTAACTATCTAAAGCTCGGGACGCAGTGTTACCATACAAAAACACCACAGGCAGATGGACAGATGAAAAAAAACAGAGTATAGTGTTCTACGCCTTTGGCACTAATGTTACGAAAAGCTTTTAAAGATGAGATAGCTATATTTAATTAAGAATGATGTTCTGGTCTTCGATTTAACTGTCATTGATAAGTTCATTGATACATATATACATATATATATATATATATATATATATATATATATATACTATATATATATATATATATATATATATATATATATACACATATATATATATATATATATGCACACAAACGTACGTTTGTGTATATATAAAGATCAGAGTAAACATTAAAGGTAAGTGAACGTGCTAGCTTCCACGTCGAGAGCTTCTCCGTAAGTAAAGAAACCTTTTCTGAAAACCATACATAAGTGAAGAAACGTCCCAGTCATCCATTGATTTATAAATTAATTTAACGTTTTTTCGGGTACAAATTCTAGCGTTTTGTTCCCCATGGACCGAAATTTAATTGAACTGCCAGAAATTGTCAGTAATTCATCGGTATTTTAACAAATGCCGCGCTTCTCCGGTTTTTATGTAAAACTCGTGAAAATCAATTTGAATTACACGTCGCGCGTCAAATGGTCTCTCCCAGTTGAGAATTTTGTTATGAAAATTAATTTGTTGTTGTTATAAATTAGCGGACAGAATGTTGACGATATTAGGCTTTGGTGGAGGCTGGCATTTCCTTCTTACATTTGACTTAAGCAAAACATTAAGATTATTCTGCTGTTTGTACGAGTGTTTCTCCTAATTTTTTTTTTTTTTTTTTGCAGTGATCTTCTTTATTTTTCAAAAGTAAGAATCAGATTAATTATCTTTGCTTGTGTAAAGCTTTGGTCAAGTTAGTCGCTTAAATTATTATACTTTACTCATAAAGTCAGTAGTTTGAATAACTCGCACTTTTTGTGATCATTTTGGATTCAGATATTTTGCATTATTTAGGCCTTAGTTTTGTTCCTTTATCATTTTGTCTGGAATGAAGAGTGGCTGATTGTGTAAGTTGGTGATAGTGACGCTCTTAACCTGGTTGCGAATGTTGGCAAATAGAGTATCATGGCGGTTATTGGAAGCAGGGAAGATAGAGAAATAATTGTTAGCACGGATGCTGGAAGGATAAGCGTGGATGATTTAAGCAGGTAAATAACAAGTGATGGTAAGATGACCAGAGATGAGGCAATCAAGCACTCATGCCTTTCCTGTTCTATCTCTCCCACAGTTCTTCACTTATCTCCATCCTAACCATCTCATGGTTACCATGTATATAATATATATATATATATATATATATATATATATATATATATATATATATATATATACGGCAATCATTAATTATCTGGGATGGGGAATATTTGTTTTTCTCCCTTGTATTTCCTTACTATTCTCGATGATTTTTACTCCATTTGAGACGATGTATATAATATACATATATAATATATATATATATATATATATATATATATATATATATATATATAGTGTGTATATATATATATATATATATATAGATGATAGTAGATAGATAGATAGATAAGAATATAGATATATATATATATATATATATATATATATATATATATATATATATATATATATATATATGTCTCGTCTCGACATTTGTAAAAACCATAGCGCAAGCAAGCAGAATCAGGTTAGTCGTGAATTACCAAGGAATGGTTCACTGAGAGGAGTAAGCAAATACAAGGAAAAGAGAGAAACAAATATACCCCATCCCAGATAATCGAATGATTGCCGTATCATTAACATCTAGGCAGTGTAAAAGCGATGTTAAGTGGAGTGAAGGCTAACTAGAAAAAAAAAATAAATAAAGTGATACTCTTCAGAAAAAAAAGTGAAACTGTTCAATTACAGAGAGGGATCTGGAATCTCTTTCTTTAGAGAACGTGAAAAATAATCTTGGGAAGAGCTTTTAGATGAAAAAAAAGATATTCATCTCTCTCTCTCTCTCTCTCTCTCTCTCTCTCTCTCTCTCTCTCTCTCTCTCTCTCTCTCTCCTTATTTTTTTAAAGTGTTGAGTGAAGAAAATTCTAGGATGCGATAGAGAGGCATTGTGTTTATATATATATATGTACGTATATAAAATGTAATATATATGTCGTATAGACATATCTGTGTACATATGTGTGTCTATGTATATATATATATATATATATATATATATATATATATATATATATATATATATATATATATATAGTTACAACCTCCCAGGTTGCAGTACAGGTTCTTTAAGGTCTTTATATTCTCAAGGATTGCAGTCAGTACATGTAACTCAGTGACAAGGAAGGACGGAAACAGAAACTCAAGAAAACTTAACAATATTTATTATAAACTAGAACAATGACTTAAATCAACCTTTGTGAGATAAAATACACTTAATTGTACAGAATATTCAAGAGAACAAATACCTGGTTCTCGGGAACTCACAAGAAAACCTAAAGCTAATAAACTAAGCCCTAAACAAAGAGAAAATTTCAAGAGAGAAAACAATACTTAATATATAACAAGTTGGATCCAAAATAAGGCTAGCCAAAATCACCAATAACCTAATAATAATAAGATAGAAAGAAGTAGGAGATGAAAACAAGGAAAACCTTAATATTCCTACCTATAACACCAAGCTAAGCAATGTGGAACTCAGTCCACTAAATACCAACATACAATAAACTATGACAATATATATGTACATGTAACCATACATATATATTTATGAATAATGAAAATTGGCAAAAATATATAATTTCACCTTAAGTGAAATTCCAGAAGAGGAGTTGAACTCAGGGCCGTGATCAGTTCATCAAGCTGCTAACGGAAGGGCAAATACTGTACGCCAGGTACTGAAGGGCAACACATCTCCCGATACGAGAGGAACGATAGTACGTCTTACCTGGCGACAGACTCCCTACTAGCCACCTCATCACGAGTCAAAGTAGCTCTCACTCCCGTATAACAGCTGGACGAAGATGACACGGCAGGTAATCCAGATTCCAGTGCCGGGATACAGCGATGACACAGGTTTTTCCGTCAAAATCCTCAGACGGGAAAAAGGGGCGGGGAGAAACAGCGGTCGCAGATGACAGAGCGTCTGCTAAACTCTCAACAGCAGTGTGAAGGTCGCAGTGACAGCCAAACACCTGCGCGAGAAAAAGCCGTGAATCCAGACACCACTCAACAGACGTATATGCGTCTTCCAAATCCGTGAGGGAAATATCCAAGTGCGTGGTCCAAAAGGTAATTATCCAAAGTCGTCCTCTAAATCAAAATAAATGCTGCGACGGGAAAACAGTACTGGTGAGAGCTTGTCAAGACCCGAACTCCTGTTGACCGGTCGACCATGTCCACTCATCACCTTCCCAGTGTTTATAAACACTCAAAAGCAAAAGAATGACAATCGTTAAAACGATAGTTCACAATACACAAAAGAGGAGGAGGAGGCGCAAAACACTGAAACAATCGTAAAGCCACTTAACTTACGGTAAACACAAGAGTAAACATACTCAGCAAAAATTTAACTTAAACGTAAACAAAAAGTAAACAAGGCTGATTTAAATCAACAAAAGGAAATAATATATGTTTTACGTTAACCTAATACCTTCCTCCCCCAAAACAAAAAAATTATTCACATAGAATACATTTTTTTAATATCTGTAAGAATGCTGAAATGAAAAGGAATTAACATAAATATTATAGAGATACAAAACCAGATCAAGATAAATATTTAAACAACCCTGAAAAATAAAGGTTAGGTTAAATATTATTACAGTACACATGACAAAAGAAGCATAGCTTCACGAAGAAAACTGACCAAACCAGCCAATAGGGCACCTTAAAGAAGGATAAACCAAGACTCGAACGAGTACCAAAACAAAAAAAACTGATAGACCTTACCGAGGGTGAACATACAAAAACAATGCACTTGACCAAACCTACATCTAAACTAAACCCTAAGATAAAGACTCACTCATACTCACACACATGCTTGCCATCATATTTTACTATGCAATAATAGTTTTAATACAAACAATGAAGACACGAGGAAGGGCGAGGGAGGGACAAAAGCCAAGATTACATACGAGAAAGGGCATCAGGAATACGGTTCTCAGATCCCTTAATATGTTTGATAACCAGAGAGAATTCCTGCAACTGCAGAGCCCACCTTAAAATCCTCTGGTTGGATCCTTTCATCCGTTCGATGAACACTAGAGGATTGTGGTCATCCAAATCTCTATAGGGAAAGAGAAATTAGTAACATAAGGTTTAAAATGTAGCAGAGTGCGAACCAAGGCCAAGGCCTCCTTCTCGATAGTGGAGTAACTTTTCTCCGCTGCCAAAATAACTTACGGCTGAAGTAAGACACAGGACGAACCTCTCCAGCCCCATTTCTCTGAAAGAGGACACCCCCAATGCCTACATCACTGGCATCTCCTGAAAATCAGGAGACATTAATATTGGGTTTGACACCAACACCAGTTTAAGTTTAATAAAAGACTCTTCACATTGAGGTGAGACACACAAATTTCTGTCCTTTTTCTTAATAGCTTAGTAAGCGGCAGAGCAATGTCCGAGAAGTTTCGGACAAACCGCCTATAATAGCCCGTCATGCCCGAGAACTCTCCGAACTTCTCTGACATTGCACGGCCTCTTCAATTTTACAATGGCCTCGAGATTGGCTTGTTTAGGGGCTACCTGTCCCAAACCAAACCTCATGACTCAAATAACATACTTTGGCTTGCAAATTCACACTTACCAAGTTCACAACAAGACCGGCGGGCCCTCAAAGCTTCAAACACTTTTCTCAACCTTACCATATGAGTTCGCCAATCATTGCTGTGAACAACTAGATCATCAATATAAATTTCAGTGCCTTCCAAACCACAAATGACTCTGTTCATAAGCCGCTGAAAGGTACATGCAGCATTCTTCATCCCAAAAGGCATTACAATTACATTCGTAAAGTCCAAAAGGGAGTTACAAAAAGCAGAAATTTCCCTGGCTCGATCAGACAGGGGCACTTGCCAATATCCTTTCAACAGATCCAACTTGGTAATAAAATTTTTGCAGACCCTATCTGATCGAGACAGTCATCAATGCGGGCAAAGGAAAGGAGTCATTTTTAGTACTGGCATTAACCTTACGGTAATCCACACACATACGGTACTTCCCATCAGACTTCTTTGACCAGAACAATCGGAGAGCTCCAAGGACTTATCGAAGGTTGGATTAGGTCATGCTCCAGCATATACTTTATTTCCTCCTCGACTATGTCCCTCTTCACTGGATTTAGTCGATAAGGACTCAGCTTTACGGGGGAAGCACTGCCCACATAAAAAATCATGCTGAAGCAACCTCGTCCTACCTGGCGAACTCTGAAATACTTCTGGAAAAGAACAGATTAAATTAATAATGTCCCTTTTCTGGGTAACTTCCAGATGGTCCAACCCTCCTTTCAACCTCTAGATTTTTGAATATTATTAAAGAGAGCATCAGAAGACACCTGACCAATTAAATCCTCAAAGTTATCCTCTGGATGCTCTACAACCATAGACACAGGCTCATATACAATAGCTAAAGGATCTCTACCACATGAAATATAAGATTTTAATCTATTAATATGAAAGACCCGGCACTTTCGTTTGGTCCCGGGGGCTTCAATTTCATAATTCACCTCAGACAATTTTCTCAAAACCTTCCAGGGCCCCTTATACCTTGGTTCGAGGAAATTGTCTGAGTCTGTACTCAACACCAATACTAATTCCCCAGGCTCAAACGACCGCACCTTGGTTTTCCTATCAAAATTTGATTTCATGACTGTTTAGGAGGAAGCCAAATTTTCTCTAGCAAATTTCCATGCAATGGCTAATTTCTTCCGTAAATTCTCTACAAATTACCACCACATTATTTCTCCCTTCTGACCAGATGCAAGCAATTCCGTTGAAAATTTTCCAACGGACCACGTACCCTGTGTCCACCACGCCAGTTCAAAGGGAGCTACACCTGTAGATGAATTCGGATGGTTCCTTATAGCAAAGAGAGCAAAGAGAAGCCCTTTTTCCCCAATCCTCTCCTTGTTATAGCAGTATTTCTTCAACACTGATTTAAGTGTCTGGTGGAATCTTTCCACCACACCCTGACTCTCTGGATGATAAGGTACGCTGGTAGTGTGCTGAATGGCCAGTTCAGCACACTTACCCCTAAATACCTTACTCGTAAAATTCGTCCCACAGTCGGTCTGAATTTTACGAGGGAGTCCATATCTGGAGAAAAATTCAATGAGCTTCTCAAATACTGCTCTGGAGGTAATCGTTTTTTTCATTGGGAAGGCCTCAGGAAAATCTGGAAGCCCTGTCCATAATCGTCAGGAGATGAGTAAACCCAGTCTTTGTTCTGGGCAAAGGCCTACCACATCTATTACCAATTCTACAAAAGGTTCCCCAATTGCAGGAATTGGAATTTAAAGGTGCTTTAGGATTACTTGATTCGGGTTTTCCCATCACCTGACAAACCTCACAGTTACTAACAAATTGTTTCACTGATAATTTTTAATCCTGGACCACCAAACATTTTGCCAACCTCTTGAAAGTCTTAAAATACTCCAAAGTGACCAGAAAAAGAATCATCATGTGACAACCTCAAAACAGACTCCCTAAAGCTGTGAGGGAACCACAATTTGTTCCACTCGAGAAGTACTCGTTCAGATCCATGTGTAGCATGGGGCGACATAACTCTTAAAGTATAACCAAAACCTTTTCGTTACACAAACCTTGGTTTAGTTAAATCGGCTGTGTCACCCTCTCAAAACTCAAACTCTTTTTCTGAGCCTCAATAAAACTTGAAATGTACGGTCCAAATCGGGTTGCAAGATATCACTAATACTACTAGGACTATCTACTGGCCCGGGCCTTTTCTTTTAACTCTACTTCTAAACTACTTAAATCTAAGTCATCATCATTTATCAAATTAGCTGCCTTAGCAGATGCCCGGGTCGTCACAGCCACGGGACAAGCATCCATAGTCAAAATAGGGAATAATTCCAGACCCTTATGGTCTAACATGTCATTTCCTAAAATACCATCAATACTGGAATGGGGAGACTCTAGACAACAGCCAACTCAGTTACTTTATTATACCCAGGGAAGGATAACTCGACTACTACCAAGGGAGCTGAAACCACTGTGTTCGGGAACCCTCCCAGAACCACATAATTCCCTGAATATTTAACTAAACCATTTAATGATTCTTTTAACACTAATGACCGAGCAGACCCTGTGTCTCGCAAAAATTTCACCTTAAGTACTCCTGAATCAGTAACCAGTCTACCAGGCCAGATATATTTATCATAGAGTCATGCCTGACTACTCCCAGATGGATTCACATTACCGCTGTCACAACTAATCTCATTACCACTAACAACCACTGATGGATTCTCAACCTTGGATTAGACTTATTTGAAATTAGAGATATAGGGTTGTGACCACTACTGTCACCATTTCTCTGGAGATACCCTCCTTCTGGCATACACTGAGCCTGATAATGCCCGCGGGCTTATTGCACCAGAAAAGCAGGTCCGACTACCTCTACTCACATTACCAGATATCAACCGGTTTTTGGAAAAGACTCTAGTGTGCCCACCACTTGAGACTTTTCCCTGACCATTCTCATTCTTAGAATAAGTTGGGACTCCTGAATGCTTTACTCTAGTATCTCCAACATTAACGAGATTTCATATTAAAATTAATTTGGCCTAGCAGGCTGGAAATTTGTTACCTGGGAACTAAAATTACTAGACCCAGCTCGATGGGTCAAGATGAACTCATCAGCAATCTGAGCCGCCTTACTTATACTGGCAGCTTTTACTTCCTCTAAATATATTCTCAGTTCCTTGCTACAATGTTTCTTAAATTCCTCCAACAGCATTAATTCCCTTAAGGAGGAGAAAGAGGCCACCTGTCGGCTCTTTAGCCAATCATCAAACTGCTCTTCCTTGAGCCTAGCAAATTCTACAAATGAAAGAGCAGGGTGCTTAGCAAAATTCCTAAATTTTAGGCGATAGGCCTCAGGGACAAGGTCATAGGCCTTGAGGACTAACGCCTTCACTTTATTATAATCACAGGCTACACCCTCCTCCAAAGAATTATACACCCGGATTGCCTTGCCCACCAGCCTACACTGAATTAGGACTGTCCACATCTCGGTGGGCCAAGACAATCTGGTAGCTACCCGTTCAAAAGCCTTAAAAAATTCAGGCACATTTCTCTCATCAAATACAGGAACCAACTTCAGAGCTGCCCCTATATTAAATTTATCAGGAGATGGTCCACAGGGAGTACTTAATCTATTAGGAGAACCTTGTACCTAGCAACTCCAATTTACATTGGCCATCTCTAGCTCATGCCGCCTCACCCTCTCGTTCTCTTCAAACTCGAGCTTCATTAACTCTATCCTCTTACAAATTAAGCTATATTCACTGTCCTCCTGGGACACTACAGGCTGTACTGGGGCTACATTCACTGGGACAGGGTTTTCTACTAAAAATGGGTTAGTGGACACATTAGATTTAAATTGCAAATTAGCCTGCCCTTCAAAAATTGTTCCAGTACGAGGAGGATCTTCAAACAAAGAAAGACCTGGATTCACAATAACATCCTCAATCACACTACCCTCTCGCTCTGAGTCACTATCACCAACACTGTCAAAATCCCTAGCTAAATTCTCTCCTTCAGCCATACCTTGAGCTACCTTACTTTTTACAGCTATCAGCAACTGGGCCCTAGTGTTCGCAGCCCTAAGTGGGACACTTAACCAGCGAGCACAACTCACCAAATACTCTTTACTCAATACAGGAAGATGCCTAAGGCAATCTGCCGACCCCAAAAACTCAGCTGGATCAAAAATAAATTCTTCCTTGGTTCAAAAATTAAAGGGGGAGTAAGGCAATACACTAACAGCAACAAATACTGGTAAATCCACCCAGAGCGCTGTTCGGCCAACCAAAACACTGAGTACACCCGAGTGCAATTCTGTCACGGTCGCCAACTGTTACAACCTCCCAGGTTGCAGTACAGGTTCTTTTAAGGTCTTTATATTCTCAAGGATTGCAGTCAGTACATGTACCTCAGTGACAAGGAAGGACGGAAACAGAAACTCAAGAAAACTTAACAATATTTATTATAAACTAGAACAATGACTTAAATCAACCTTGTGAGATAAATACACTTAATTGTACAGAATATTCAAGAGAACAAATACCTGGTTCTCGGGAACTCACAAGAAAACCTAAAGCTAATAACTAAGCCCTAAACAAACGAGAAAATTTCAAGAGAGAAAACATACTTAATTATATACAAGTTGGACCAAAAATAAGGCTAGCCAAAATCACCAATAACCTAATAATAATAAGATAGAAAGAAGTAGGAGAAATGAAAACAAGGAAAACCTTAATATTCCTACCTATAACACCAAGCTAAGCAATGTGGAACTCAGTCCACTAAATCCAACATACAATAAACTATGACAATATATACATGGAATAACCATACATATATATTTATGAATAATGAAAATTGGCAAAAATATAATTTAATTTCACCTTAAGTGAAATTTTCCAGAAGAGGAGTTGAACTCAGGGCCGTGATCAGTTCATCAAGCTGCTAACGGAAGGGCAAATACTGTACGCCAGGTACTGAAGGGCAACACATCTCCCGATACGAGAGGAACGATAGTACGTCTTACCTGGCGACAGACTCCCTACTAGCCACCTCACGAGTCAAGTAGCTCTCACTCCCGTATAACAGCTGGACGAAGATGACACTGCAGGTAAATCCAGATTCCAGTGCCGGGATACAGCGATGACACAGGTTTTCCGTCAAAATCCTCAGACGGGAAAAAGGGGCAGAGAAACAGCGTCGCAGATGACAGAGCGTCTGCTAAACTCTCAACAGCAGTGTGAAGGTCGCAGGTGACAGCAAACACCTGCGCGAGAAAAAGAAAAACCGTGATCCAGGGAACACACTCAACAGACGTATATATGCGTCTTCCAAAATCCGTGAGGGAAAGGATACCAAGTGCGTGGTCCAAAAGGTAATTATCCAAAGTCGTCCTCCAAATCAAAATAAATGCTGCGACGGGAAAACAGTACTGGTGAGAGCTTGTCAAGACCCGAACTCCTGTTGACCGGTCGACCATGTCACTCATCACCTTCCCAGTGTTATAAACACTCAAAAGCAAAAGAATAACAATCGTTAAAACGATAGTTCACTAATACACAAAAGAGGAGGAGGAGGCGCAAAAACACTGAAACAATCGTAAAGCCACTTAACTTACGGTAACACAAAGAGTAAACATACTCAGCAAAAATTTAACTGAAAAGTAAACAAAAAAGTAAACAAGGCTGATTTAAATCAACAAAAGAAATAATAATAGTTTTACGTTAACCTAATATATATATATATATATATATATATATATATATATATATATATATATATATATATATATATGTAGTAGATATATATATATATATATATATATATATATATATATATATATATATAGATATATATATATCTATAATAATATACACTATATATATATATTATATATATATATATATATATATATATATAGTGTATATATTATATAGATATATATATATCTATATATATATATATATAGTATATATATATATATATATATATATATATATATATATTATATATATATAGTACCTCGTGTTAATGGTTAATGGCCAGTCTCTAGTACCGTCAAGCCACTTCATCCCACATTTCCTTTGTGAATTGTCGGAAATCCTCTGCGGGTGACACAATTCACTGACAGTATCTATTCTTTCCCTCTACCGGCAGGCTTTGTAATTACCTTTCTCCTTGTGTTTTACATGAATTATAACCTTTATTTTTGTTGTAGCGCCAGTGTTAGTGGCCATGATTAAATAAATAAATAAATAAATCTATCATTCTTCCCCCTTTATCCTTTTTCTTGTCTTTTTCCGGTCTGGGCTACAAAATGGCTTCAGGCCCTTCGTGTTAAATGAGAGAGAGGGAAAGAGAGTTCTAGTTACTCATTGCTTTGAGAAAGAGACATAGAGAGACAGAGAGAGAATATACTCGTTAGTGAATGATCTTGAGAGAGAGAGAGAGAGAGAGAGAGAGAGAGAGAGAGAGAGAGAGAGAGAACACTCGTTAGTGAAATATCTTGAGAGAGAGAATACTCGTTAGTGAATGATCTTGAGAGAGAGAGAGAGAGAGAGAGAATTATCGTTAGCGAATACTTTCAGAAAGAGAAGAGAATCCTCGTTAGTGAATCATTGAGAGAGACAGAGACAGAGAGAATTCTTGTAAGTGAATTCTTGTGAGAGAGGGAGAGAGAGAGAAAGAGAGAATTCTCGTTAGTGAAGGCTTTGAGAGAGAGAGAGAGAAGGAAGGAGAATTCTCGTTAGGGGAGACTTTCAGAGAGAGAGCGAATGAGAGAATCGCCAGCGATGGGCAAAGAGACTCGAACACAGGGAATGGGGGAGGAAAAATTCGGATTTATGGTAATTAAGAAGAAAGTCGACGGGTTAGTGAGCAGAGTGTTTATAGCGCCACCAGCAATGGGGGAAGGCGCGTAATAAATGATGCGACTGGAAAAAGATGGCCGGGTGAAGATGGGGGAAGAAATATGGAAGAGGATTGCATGACGAACGAAAGGAAAATAATGGAAATGATGAAAATCAAACAAGGAGAGTCTGCAGCGAGTGGTAAACGCCTGGAGGAATGATCGGTTAAAGATGAGATAAGGGAAGTGTGTGTGCAAGATGCTGGAGTTGTTCCGAGATGAAGTGGATAAAGATATTGGAGTGATGGGAAAAGGGATGAATTGATGAATAACGATTTCGAAATGAGATGGATTCATGATAGGCAGTGGATCAAAAAACCCTTTCAGATTAAGATAAAATCTAAACACAATTAGATACTGTCTCGAAAAGCCATTAATGAAAAATGGGTGTTACCTGAGAAGAAAACCGGTCATGGATGAGGACCTGAGACTATTGGGAAAAGAAAACATTGGAATTAAAATTTAAAAAAAAAAATCTTGTTATGAGTAGGAAAAGCAAGGTGAAGAATACCAAATTCAACTTTAACATTCGGCAGTTGGAAATATAAATTGCCAGAAAGATCTTAAGAAAGGTCGTTTATCCTTCTTCAAAAAAAAAGCATTAAAAATGGAAAGTAGGTAGACGATGCTAGCTTGCAAGGGGAAAATAGCAGAGTTAATTCGGAATGAGAATTTTAACGAGGCAAAGGAAAGAAATCTCGTGATTGCAGAGGAGAAAGAAAACCATAAAAGTAAAGGAATTGCTAGCTGAATGGAAAAAGGGATACATAATCTGTCTCTCTCTCTCTCTCTCCCTCTCTGATATTTGCATGTTATAAATCTATAGCAAGAAAGGAGATACTTTAAATTAAGATTACTAGATAAAAGACGGTAAAGGTATCAAAAAATAAAAGCTATCTAAAAGTACTTTTCATCCAAACAAACCAGAAATGTAATGAAAATTTTACGAGAGGAGTGGCAAATAGGACCCTAGAAAATTAGACAGGAAACGGAAGTTAGAAGCGGGTGATGATAATGGTCCTTTTCTAAAGGAGTTATTTAATTTTGGAACCAAAACTGATTAAGCTAAAATTCTATGATCGCTGATTAATCTCACTACATTATCAGTACATAAAACTGTAGTTTTTTCCGGTTGTGAGGCTTCGGCTAAAGTACATAAGTAAGGTTACCTTGTATAATAGCGACCCCCAGATCACACTTTTAGTAAGGATGTACGACTCTTTGAGCTTCGTTTGCTTAGGCTACAGTGCTGCTACTTACTTAAAGGCGAGGGACACTTCATCAAAAAAAAAAAAAAAAAAAACGCTGAGTTGTTGACGCTTTAACAGCACAGAACAGGGTTCTAAATTTGTTTCGTGAAGGGCTACAGGCGCTCCTCTCTGCATCTCCCCTGGTTATTCTTGATGGAGGAAGAGGCGAACCAAACTGAAAGAGACTTAATAACCCATGACAACTACTATTCACCATAGAGCACCCATAGCCGTGTAAGCCAGTGTGTGGTTATCGTTGGTTTTGAAAAGGGACCCCAACAACCATGTGAACCTGCTGATTAAACCAAGTAACAACCATATCATGAGCTGTATTACATAATGGAGCCGTCCATTTATTCATTTTCCAAATCTATGACTTACATTTTTTATATTTTCCTCATATCTTCAAGTTGATGGTTTTATCCTACGTTAACTTGAAAGTTCATATTTTCCTATTCGTTGATGCCTCAAATTAATACTTGGGTATTTTGTTCCTTCGCTAATGTTTTGATTTCGTAATAACCAGATAATAATTATGTACTTCTTCATACTGGTCAGCCTTCGCTATTAACAGGATCAGACATTTCATTTATAGTATTAGTCTAGAGCTTGAATTTTGTTTTAACTTAATTTGCTTTTTTGTTGAGCAAATGTATAAGAAATTTGCAATTTCTTTTCAAGCAAAAAAATAAATTAACCGGTGTCGAAAATTGGTGCCTCAAGAAAAGATATATACATATATTTATATATATATATATATATATATATATATATAGTATATATATATATATATATATATACATACAGTACATACATACTACATATATATATATATATATATATATATATATATATATATATATATATATATATATATATATAATTTTCAAGGATAACTTACGCTTTTTTATGCGTAGTATTTCTAGCCTTTATGGAGATTTCCCAGCGTGCAAATATGAGAATAAAAATATTTCAGTCCAGCCAACATTTTTACGAGATTATTAAAACTAAAATGGTGTAAATAAAAGTACCGAAAATTCATATTGTTTGCAACTCACAAATGTGTGAAAATGTTTGCGATTTTACTGGAATATAAAAATGAAAATTTTAACATTGTAAAATGCAAATTCCTTTTCATAAAAATCTTGGTCAACGTGCGAAAGAAAAGATTTTACATTAATATGAAAACGCCCAGAAAGAAAACACTAGAGTTGAATGAAATATTTGGAGGAATAGCACTGACCCAAATTATTTCGTCATAAAATTCTCTATTACCGCCTTATAAGTTTTCGTGGCATTAAGCTTGCATGGAACTAAAACATATTTCAGACATGCTTTTAAACACACTGACTACTATGAGATTCAGGGTCTCTGTAACACGGTTTTTTGGACTTTGCTCCTTGTCAAAGCATCGGATGTAGCTGAAAGTTGACATATGTATATTTTACAACCACACACAAATTTTGTCAGCATTATCAATAACCTAAACCCGATAGTTTTAATTTTTATAGAGTAAAAATGAACTAGCCGACGCCATGGCCAATGATTACGAGCCAAGAGTCGAAAACATTCATTACGTAAGCAAGGTAAACAAACACCTTCTGACTAAATGTTGCCCCGCCCATCCACCAGACAGAAATGCCATCGGCTCTGAAACCCAAAGACTTTATGAATGGCGGAACGATACATAGATGTGGGTGCTAGCGTAGTATACTACTGTAGCAGTAGTGCCGCAACAGTATAGCAGTAATATACATGAATTAAACGTTTAAACCAACTGCTGGGATCCTTGAGGATCATTTAGCACTTCTTACAACTACTCGGAGAAATTAGTTTTTATAGCCAGAAGTTAAATTTTCTAATCCAACAATGCCCATGGTAGCCTTCAGTGTTATCCGGAATTATAACGAGGCGAAAGTGGGTGGAGCCTCATGAAGTCACCATTCTGACGATAATTATTGGTGAAGGTTTCAAAGCCAATATACGGTACCGGCTATTTTTTTCAGTAAATAGGTAGATAGCCAATAAATAAAAATTGCTTGACATTGGATATAGCAGTTATCAAATCATCTTGTCTACTATGTTTTTGGTAATTACCAACTATTCCCTACATCTTGTCAATCTGATTGTGACCTATAAAGTAGACTGTAATTTCTTTGGAAACTTATTTTGGGAGTTAGACTAATAATCGAAGTGTTTTTGTATTTATTAACATATTTTGTTGGTTTGTTCATTATGACAATTATCAGTGGGGAGGTTCCAGAGTTCAGAAGGGTGTACTGCTTTGCTTGTATTTAAATTTTGTATTTTTTGTGATGTTGCAGAGGTTAGCTTTCGTTACGTACAGCCAATCATCCATCGAGAAGAGGGAAGAAATGATGTCATAAGTTACGTAACGAGTGCGTTCGAAACCTTTCTCTGAGTAAGTTGGCCCGTCTTCAAAAAAGGTCACTTTTACATTATAAGTACCAAATTTATTCAACCTACGTAGTGCAGAATACACTCAAAATTTATGTGTGATAATATGTATTCTGAATAAGCGTTATATTTATGAAATGCATAGATAAAAAAGTTATTGCGAAAAAACCGTGTTACAGAGACCCTGAATCTCATAGTAGACAGTCTTCTTTAAAGCATAATCTAGCCAGCGTACTGTCCCTACGACTTGATATGGGAAAAGGATATATACATACCTGGCTTCTGGGAAGATCAGAAAAAAAATTGTATTTGTGATTATCTTTATCTATACAGCCACAAAAAGACCAGCCACGTCTTTTTGTGTGTGTGTGTGTGTGTGTTTTTTTTTTTTTTTTTTTTGCAATAAAACTATGTAAAGGAATGCTCAGTACTTGACAAAATTAGACCATTATCACATTAGCTTCCAAAAGTAACAGGTTATTCTGACCCCAATCCATCCATCCCATGCTTTAATAATTCTTCTTCTTCTTCTTTCTGTAATTCCATGTGCTCCCAACCCACCCCTTTTTTTTTTTTTTTTTTTTTTTTTTTTTTTTTGTTTTTTTTTTTTTTTTGCATCCCATCCGGCCCCGTGCTTTATTTCTTTTTGTTCAGCCCACCGATCCCATGCCGTATTTCTTTTTTTCAGTCCACCCGCCCCATACTTTCTTTCCCAACGTACTCTGTCCCATATTCTTTTTTTTTTTTCAGTTCATCCATCGTATGTTTTATTTATCTCTTTTTTACTCCTATGCTTTCTTTCTTTTTTCGTCCATCCGGCCTCAACGCTTGATTTTTTTTTTTTTTTTTTTTCCAATCCATCCGGTCCCATGGTTTATTTCTTCTTCTCCCATTTAATCCAGCTCCATTGCTTTATTTTTTCTTCTTCTGGGTCGATTCGCCCCTAGCTTCATTTTTTTTCCCTAGTCCATCCGACTGCATGTTTTATTTTTCTTTCCCCGTCGATCGAGCATCGGGCTTCCTTTCTTTCCCAGTCTCTCTAGCTCCATTGCTTTATTTTTGTTCCCTTTTTTCAGGTCGATTCGCCCCTGTGCTTCATTTTTGTTTCTTTTGTATGTACGGGACGTGTGCTACTCTCTATGAGAGAGGGTGTCACCGTGTGCGGTACGTGAACGTCGGGTGGTCGTTTCATTATAACTTGAGAAAAAGACACCGGCAAAGTTATGAAGTCTGAGTTTTGAGGAGCGTCGCTGAAATTTCCTAGATTTATCTCAGATAAGTTTAGTTCCGTCAGCTTCATCTTGTAATATCTGTGGCGGCGTTTGTTGATGGTAACATAATGGGGGCTGGGGTTATGTACTGTGGTTAGATCTCCTGGCGTGTCTAACCAAAAGATGACGAAGGTTTAAAGTTTTGCTGTTTGGGCTCAAATTAAAGGTTGTTTACAGTAGGTAGACAATCCTTATTCATAAGAATTATGTATGCATGTATTTATGTTTATGTATTCATTTGTATGTATGTATGTATGTATGTATGCAATTGTGCACAAGTATGTGCAGTGCTAAAGTAAGCACATGAGGGTATAGATTACCGTTAGAGAGTGGTAAATAGAGAACCTGCAATTACTTAAATTTAAGTAAAAAAAAAAATTCCATTAATTTATATTAATAATGAACCTGCAATTGCTTTAGTATTAAGAGTAAACTGTCCATTACTTTAAAATCAATAGTGAACCTGCAATTACTTTTAATATAAATAATGATCCTGCAGTTACTTCAATGTAAATAGTGTTCACAACCTGCAATTACTTTATTATAAAATAATGAACTTTCAGTTGCATTAATATAAATAGTGAAATTGCAATTACTTTAATTAATAAAAAGCTCAACGTGAAAAAAAGCATGAATAGACACCGTAAAAGTCCGAGGATGTAATTCCGGGAACATATTATGAAGTCCACTGATTTACAAATCAGTTTCCCATGTTTCATTTCACTCTCATGGCATCCCAGCAGCGCTCCGGCAAGGACGGGTTTAATTGCAGTGCCAGAAATTGTCAGTAATTCATATGTATTTTATCAAACGCTGCACATCTCCCTTCATGTAAAACTCGTTAAAATCAATTTTAATTAGTAACTGTCCGTCGCATGACCGCCTGTAACTGGAGATTGTTTCATTAAATACTGTACAAATGTTATTACTTGAAAACTAATAATGACTACTTGATTATGAAGCTTTAAGAGTTTCTTTTCTTCCAGATTTTCAGTGGAGCAAACGCCAAATGAAGATGCGTTTACTGGCACGTATCGTAATGATAATAACTGTTGGAATATTTTTCCCTTTTTTTGATATTAGAATGACGATGAAATTTCGCTAATTGAGCTGCATGATGTGCGAGATTATAGTTTTACAACTTTGGACCGGTCAATTATTTCATTTTTAGTAACTGATTTAAGTTGCTTAGAAATGCAATGATGCTGCTTGAAGGTTGGGTATAACACACACTGATTTGATGAGCGCTCTCACATTGCTGAACTTACTTTTCGTGTGAATACATAACCGTAAAATGAACTTCTTTTCTGTGCTTTAAAGGATTTCTCAAACGTTGTTGATTTACACATCGTCACCGTCACTTTCTTGGAACTGACGATAAACATCATTGATATCTGCGGAAACTCGTGATGCCCACCACCCATTAGAGTTTACAGTTCAAATACATTGGCTAATCTAAAACAAGATGGAAGTTACAGTGATATGGATGTGGATATTCACATTCAATACTACTTAATTTACCCAACAATAATAATAATCTAAACACAGGAAAAATGGTAAATGTAATTGCCTGCCATACAAAGAACCTTTAGTACTGAAATATTCCTTATGTTATTTTCTATAGCTATTTTTCCTCCATTTTACTCTTTTTTTTTTTTTACATTATTCTAAGTTTGAGGAATTACGAGTAATATTAGATTTATTAAACTCTATTGTTGTTCCTTTGTTCTTTTCTCTAATCGGGTTTCACGTATTGACATTGTATTGCGTATATCATCAATCTGTTTTGGGAGGGACTGTTATGTAAATACATGACTTTTCAAGCTTCTTCTGTATAATTATTCGCACATTTCGAACGACGGTATTAATTATCCGGCGTATTTCCAAGGATGATGAGACGCACTCAAGCAACAACAAGAGTACACAATCCGAAAGAGTGACGCTGCAGTTTGAAGGAATTCCCGGCCGGAAGGTTGCCACCATTATAAGAGGTCAAATTTCACTATGTTACAAAGACCCGAGATCGGAAGACAAAGAAGACTCGAACGCTGACTCTTACAGGAGGAAACAGAATAAGGTCTATGGAGAAGGAAGATTCAAGATCTGGCCCTTAAGTAATTTGAAAGTAAGCTCATAAGAAAGAGGAAGTAAGAGACAGACATACAGTAAGATAAATCCCCCAAAAGACAATTGAATGATTACTGTATCGTTAACCACAAACTCGTGCTAAATGCCTCCTTAAAAACAAAGTATCTGAAAGGCAAACCCTAATTGACAACAAGAGATTCGAAATACTAACTGGAGAGTAACCTCTCTCTCTCTCTCTCTCTCTCTCTCAACTAACTTGATTAGGCTTCCAAGGCCCTTTAGAGAAACCCACCCTCAGTCAGCCATTCGCGTAATAAGAGCGACATTTGCAGCCGTCTTCGTCTGCAGGAAAAGTGTAATCCAAGCCTTCATGAACTGGGGTTCTATATGAGATGAACTCCGGAAGGAGGTTCACTCCTGACGGTTGCATTGTCGAAGGCAGTTGAATTTGTATGACATTAAGGAAAGGGATCTTTCTATAGAAAACATGGTAGGATGGATCCCTGTGAGAGAGAGAGAGAGAGAGAGAGAGAGAGAGAGAGAGAGAGAGAGAGAGAGAGAATCATCCTGAGTGATAAGAACGGTTGCATTGTCGACGTCGAATTTCTTTAACATTAAGGTGAGAGATCGTTCTATAATATATATAAGGTGACATGGATGTGTGTGTGCGTGTGTGTTAAAGAGAGAGAGAGAGAGAGAGAGAGAGAGAGATCATCCTCAGTGATAAGGACGGTTGTATTGTCGACAGCAGCTGAATTTCTTTGACATTAAGGAGAAGGCAGAATGAGGTGTCTATGTGTGTGTGTTTGAGAGAGAGAGAGAGAGAGAGAGAGAGAGAGAGAGAGAGAGAGAGATCATCCTGAGTGATAAGGGGCATCACTATGCAAAGAGACTCTGATAAAAGGAATCGGGAAAAGATTCCGATTTATGGTGATTAGGAAGGAAGGCGATGGATTAGGAATAAGTGCAAAGGCGTTACAGAGAATGGGGAGATGATGGGAATTTAAGGGGAAATCTGAGGTTGGGGAAGATGTATAGGTACAATGAGGACGTGTTTGGGATTGAGTGACGAATGCACGAAATGTAGTGAAGGGGAAGAACACGCGAATTATAGTGGATATACGAAAACACGAAATGTGGCGGAGAAATACAAGAATTTGTGCGTTCAACGCATAAGGAGTTACGGAGAGGCTTATGCGTAAGAGAGGCGAACACATTAGATGGGATGAAAGGACACAATTTTGGGAAATGAACACAAGAGTGTGATAGAGGTACGTAGTCAGAGGAATACATGAAATGTAATGGAGACGCAAAGTGACGGAGGAGAGGAACACATGAAATGTGATAGATATAAAGGAAAATGAACACAAGAGTGTGATAGAGGTACGTAGTCAGAGGAATACATGAAATGTAATTGAGACGCAAAGTGACGGAGGAGAGGAACACATGAAATGTGATAGATATAAAAGAAGGAGGGAGACAAAGAGGTAAAATGCGATGTAGATATTTATATGAATAAGATGAACATCGCATTAAATGGGATGTAGATGTAAGAGCAAGCGAAAATAGAGATATACAGGATTGAGAGATAAGAACAGATGGAATGTACTTCATACAGGGATAAGAGAGACGAGCACATGAAATATGATGGCGATATTTGAGGACGAAGGGTACGAACCAGAAGTAATAATGAGATATAAAAGATGGCAAGAGTCACGTTGAAGAAAAAATGGAGGATCGTTATGTGGCTGGGAAAGATTTAACATTTTTCTCAGGTGTTAAAACCTCAAAGAAAAGAAATCTCTCTCTCTCTCTCTCTCTCTCTCTCTCTCTCTCTCTCTCTCATTCTGTGAGGCAACTTAATCCGACATCAAGACACCTCGGGGAGAACCTCCTGCAGTCAGCCCTTCCCTGAATAAGAGCATTCGCAGCCGAATCGTCTGCAGCAGGGAAAGTGTAATTCGAGCCCTTTGTCATAAACTGGACTTCTGGCGGTGCCTGCCTCCTGAAGGAGATGAACTCACCACGAGGACAGTGTCAGCAGAAGTTGAAATTATTCTTAAATAAAAGAGAGAAACATCCCTTCTTAAAGCAGATAGCGGGATAAGGGACCTTACAGGGGGTGGGGTGTCAAAGAGGTCTAGTGCAAGCGGCATTTCGGTAATGAAGTCATCAGGGCGACTAGAACTGGTATAGGGGTTATTTTACTCTTTTCAGTAACACACACACACACACACACAGAGAGAGAGAGAGAGAGAGAGAGAGAGAGAACACCCCGAATGAGAAGGAGCATTACTATGCAAAAGAGACTTGACCAAAAGGAATCGGGAAAAGATTCGGATTTATGGTGATTAGGAAGAAAGGCGATATAGGTTGCTGAATAAAGTGAAAGACGTTACTGACGATGGGGAGGTGATGGGGATGAGATCAGGAATTACGGGGAAATCTGGGGTTGGGGAGATAGAATGGGGTCGTGAATACATTAAGGGATGGGGAAAATGAACATACGAAACGTGATGGAAGAATAGAGGGTGGGGGGAGGGAAGAGAGGCGCATACGGTGACATGATGTTGTGGGAATACGTGATTGGGGAAAAATAACTAATTGTATGACGGGACGTGGAAAGTAAGAGCACCTGGTAGAGAATGTAAACGTCTTTGGCAAGAGGACTTAGTGGTTAATATAACGACTGTGGAATTTTACTGTAACCCATTCTATGAACTTGACCCTAAATCTTTTGAATGTCAAACCTGTAAAATTGACTATTAAGAAATGACTGTTTTATATAGCCATATGACAAGCATATCACTCGTGTATTCAACTATAAATAATTTAAACCTCCCAAAAGATTTTGGTGCACTATGTCAATATGAAAAGGCTTAGAAATATGTATCAGACAATGAAACCTTTAATCCACCAAGAATCCGTTACTTTGACCTTTGACCTTTTGAAAAGCAATTTTACGAAGGTTGATTTGTATAGAATTCCCATAGCGTTAGGATTTGCACAAATTTTTAATGATACCATGAACATGAGGCTGTCTGCGAAGAATTGCCTCTGAGTTGTAACCAATGAACACTTTCTCCCAAAAGTTAGTTATCTGAAGAACGTCATCTCGTGAATGTTATCAGTTGGATGAAAATGCGTTTCTTAGTTTTCACTGACTCCTGATGATAACCGACGGACCAACAAATAAACTAAAAGGCTTGAGTAAAAGCACTGACGCCTTAAATCGTACAAAATTGCAAAGTAGCCTGAAAAGACAATGTCGGAAGAAGGCAATAAAAAGGATTCTAGCTGTTTTACTGTAGGCGAAAAAGAGGGAAGTCAGGTGGGCGAGTATTGGAGAGGGGTGAACAGTTAATTGGAAAAGTGAATTTTAACAATACAAAGAAAAGTCAAGGAAATTTCGTAATTGCAATGGAAGAGGAGCACGTTGTTTAACAGAATGGTGGAAGGATATCTATAGCTAAATAAACGTGTAGAAATATTAGAGAAACGGCTGCTACACTAATTTCTCTCTCTCTCTCTCTCTCTCTCTCTCTCTCTCTCTCTCTCTCTCTCTCTCTCTCTGAACTAGCTTAATTCGGTTTCCATGGCCCTTTAGAGAAACCCACCCTCAGTCTGCCATTCCCGTAATAAGAGCGACTTTTACATCCGCCTTCTTCTGCAGGAAAAGTGCAATTCAAGCCTCTCTTCATGAACTGGGCTTCTGCATGAGATGAACTCCGGAAGGAGATTCAACTGTATTGTCGAAGGCAGTTGAATTGTTCTCACATTAAGGAACGGGATCTTCTATAGAATACAGGGTGAGATGTATGTCTGTGAGAGAGAGAGAGAGAGAGAGAGGAGAGAGAGAGAGAGAGAGAGATAAGGACGGTTTCATTGTCCGGGAGTTGAATTTCTTTGACAGTAAGGGGAGAACTTCCTGTAAAATCCAGGGTGAGATGGGTGTGCGTATGTGTATGTGTGTGTGTGTGAGGAGAGAGAGAGAGAGAGAGAGAGAGAGAGAGAGAGAGAGAGAGAATCATTCTGAGTGATAAGGATGGTTGCTTTATCAATAGCAGTTGAATTTCTTTGACACTAAGGAAAGGGATCCTCCTGTAGAATAAATGGTAAGATAGATGTGTTCTGTGTGTGTATGTATGTGTCTGCGAGAGAGAGAGAGAGAGAGAGAGAGAGAGAGAGAGAGAGAGAGAGATCAAAATGAGTGATAAGGAGCATTACTACTATACAAAAAGACTAATGAAAGGAATCGGAAAAACATACTTATTTATAGTGATTAGAAAGGAAGGCAATGGATTAGGACAAAGTGCAAGGCGTTACAGAGAATGGGCAAGTAATAGGAATCTAAGAGGAAATCTGAGGTTGGGGATGATGGATAGATGCGGTGAGGACGTGTTGGGGATTGGGTGACGAGTGCACGAAATGTAGTGAAGGGGACGAACGGACGAATTATGTAGGAATACGAAGAGAAAATATATTGGAAAAATACAAGACTTTGTTGTTTGAAAACACAGATGTCACGAAGAGGCTTATGGGTAAATGATGCGAAAACATTAGTTTTGATGAAAGTACACATTTTTTGGAAATGAGTACAAGAATATGATAGAGGAACACATGAAATGTAATGTACAAGCAAAAGGACGGAGGAGACGAACACATGAAATGTGATAGATATAAAGGAAGGAGGGATACGAACAGGTAAAATGTGATGGAGATATTTATATAGGAATGAGGAGAACATCGCATTAGATGAGATGTAGTAGAAGTACGAGCAAGTTAAAACAGAGATATACAGGATTTAGAGATAAGAACAGATGGAATGTATTTAATACAGGGATATGAGAGACGAGTACATGAAATGTGATGGCGATATTCGGGGACGAAGGATACGAACCTGAAGTAAAAATGAGCTATTAAAGATGGCAAGAGTCAAATTGAAGGAAAAATGGAGGATCGCTCAATTGCTGGAAACGGTTCAACAATTTTTTTCAGGTGTTAAAACCTCAAAGAAAAGAAATCTCTCTCTCTCTCTCTCTCTCTCTCTCTCTCTCTCTCTCTCTCTCTCTCTCTCTCTCTCTCTCTCATTCTGTGAGGCAACTTAATCCGACATCAAGACACCTCAGGGAGA
>NC_061092.1:36005884-36013384 GCF_015104395.2 Macrobrachium nipponense | reverse complement strand
TCTCCTCTCTCTCTCTCTCTCTCTCAGTCATGTTGCTAACATGACTCCGTTTCTCTTGCATACTAGCACACAATCATGTTCATGGCTGTCAAGCTTCCTCTCTCTCTCTCTCTCTCTCTCTCTCTCTCTCTCTCTCTCTCTCAACGATAATTTTCAAGGATGACAACGGAACACATTCATATTCATCCAACGCCCAAGTTTTCTAATAGAGCCTTACGATATATGGATTTGTTGTAAGGTCATCGCTTATGTGCAAGTACTTGATCAGAAAGGATATGTATGTATATATGCATATACATACATGAACATTCACGCACATATATGTATGCATATATATGCTATGTTTGATTATAAATCACGAAAAATGATAAACGAGATGATTATATGAACAAAGTTACGGCTACGAAGGAAAATTGAAACACTGGAGATGCTAAGCACATTCGTCTTATTTCCAAGACATGGTCACAGCAACCATGTTTTGGTAATAAGACGAATGTGCTTAGTATCTCCTGTGTTTCAGTTTTCCTTTGTGGCTGTAACTTTGCCCATATATTTTATATATATATATATATATATATATATATTATATATATATATATATATATATATATATAATTATATATCAATTATATATATATAATGACTAGCATAATGCGCAGGTTAAGTCCAAAAATGGTGAATTTACTTAATTTTCCTACACTTAAAAAAAATCATTATTGTCATTCAGTCTGGCTGTATAGAATGATAATAGAAGTTCGGACATACGAGTACGTCTCTTTATTTTAGTGATCTTTGCTGTTATTTCACAATGAATTTCACCACCGTACCGCTGCAACTTTCTTGTAGTCGCATTAACTCCTGTCTCCTTGTAATTCGTCATTTTTTTTTTTCCTAGCCCTCATTTCAATGACCTGTTGACACGGGAGTGAAAACTGATGAATGAGGACTTTACTGAAAAAGTAAAATGTAAAAGTTTACTTTAAGAATGTTAATGTATTAGTATATAAAAGCTGACACTCGCATTCGTTAATAAATAATAAGGAATTGAAAAATATTAAGTCATCAGGTAAAAAATGTAAAAAATGAAATTTAAAAAATTTAATAATAGGTAAAAAAAGAGGTAAAGGAATGAGACAGGCACTAGTTAAGTTTTAAGTGAAGAGATGACATATGCAATACCTGATGAAAAATTAAATGCTACGGGAAATATAATTAAGGAAGAACACGCAAGAGTCAGGTTGAAGAATCAAAGAGTGAAACAAAAAAAATACGATTATTGAAAAACAATGACGTGAACGCAATGGACAAGATGCATGAAATATGAAAATGTAATGCTTAAAGATATCGTCAAAAATACAAGTAAAATTGGTGATTAAAAATTTTGATACATTTCAGGATTCTTATTCATTATAAAAGGGGGCATGTAGAAAATATTGGGAGAATTTCTCATGAAAAAAAAAAAAAAAAAAAAAAGGGAAACTTACGGAATTACCGAATAGTATCTAGATACAAAAATTCCCATACAAAATATAAGATGAAAGGATTTAAAATCGGTATGAGAAAATAATGAAAGACAAAGATAAAAAGTGGATTAAGAAAAGAAAGGAGACTAGGAAAAAGCTGAAGATAAGAATGGGATGTTAGACATGAAATATAAAAGAAAACCTGTAAAATGAATGTAAGCGGTAACAATAAAATTAAAAAAGAAAAATAGAAAAAAAGGGAGATAGATTGTTAAATTTGAAATGCAAAACCTTGATGAAGGGTAAGTTTCTGAGAGAGAGAGAGAGAGAGAGAGAGAGAGAGAGAGAGGGAGAGAGAGAGAGAGAGAGAGAGAGAGAGAGAGAGAGAGATTTAGTGTTACGCCGTGTTACTTAGCAAATGTCAAGGAGTGAGTTTCATCTCCCCCTTCCCCAACCCGAGTAGGAGGGTCTTATCTTGGATCCAAGGCCGAGATATAACTCACTTGGGGCTGAAGTGTGAATAAGAGTTTTATTGACTGAGTAAATAGATCTCTTTGGCGTTCCTTTCACCCTCCCAAATGGGATGCCAAGGCTGGCACTCGTATAGACTGCGCGGGTGAAATTTTAAAGAGGGCATTCATGAAAGGGAAGAACACCTATAGAACGTTGCCGGAGATAACGCTGGTAAAGAAACGTTGCGTCAACACCAACGTTTAAGAGGAAATGCAAAATACAAGAAGACAAAAAACGAAAAAAAGACGCGAAAGTATGCTGCTGATAATACCGAAGTACCAGGTCACTTCAGGTTGTTTTCTTTTTTCGTTTATTATTATTATTATTATTATTATTATTATTATTATTATTATTATTATTATTATTATTATTATTATTCAGAAGATGAGCCCGTTTCTTATGGAACAAGCCCACAAGGGATCATTGACTTGAAATTCAGGCTTCCAAAGAATTTGGTGTTCATTAGAGAGAATGAACAGAAGGAAATAGGAAATACAGAAAGAAGAGATCAGTTATTAGAACAGAAGAAATAAGTTAATGAATGAACAGACATAAATTTAAGTAAATTCTCTTAAAGTTAATGAATAATACAGTCCATCAAAACAAGCAAAGTATGATGAGTTTGCAATCAATAGAATATGAATCTTATTCAATTTCCTTTCCTCTTAGTTCAGATCATTGATCCGTAAAACCCTGCACCCTCACCCCACAGCCAACCGCCACCCCAACCCCCCAAACACCCTCTCCCCACATTAAGACATAGTCAGACAATTTGCTGTTTACACAGCCGGAAATGAAGGGTGTTAAAGTGAATCCTTATACTTGATTATATGAGATCAAACAAATTAGTTATTTAGTATAATATATATAGATATATATATATATATATATATATATATATATATATATATATATATATATATATATATATATATATTATGTAGGATCTACGGGTCGCTTTTTTTACCAGTTACATATGCAACTGTAATAGCCACAATGCTCTCTTAACTTCTTGAATTCTTTGCTCTTTTCTGGATATGCTTATCACTACAAAGCCTGAAGATCCAAGTTCAAAGAATTTTTTGAAGAAATTGTGATGTCCGGTACCGGGAAACGAACCCAGGTCCCCTAATCACAAAAACGTCACGTTGCCGTCCTGACCACGATACCGGACAGCACAATTTCTTCAAAAATTTCTTTGAACATGGATCTTCAGGCTTTAGTGACAAGCGTAGTATCCAGAAAAGAGCAAAGAATTCGAAGTAATAGAGCATTGCAGTGTGGCTATACAGTTGCATATATTATATAACATATATATATATATATATATATATTTATATATATATATATATATGTGTGTGTGTGTGTGTGTGTGTGTGTGTGTGTGTGTATGTATGTATATGTACATCATACATAAGTATATATTTATGTATGAAATTTTATATATATATATATATATATATATATATATATATATATATATGGGTTGAAAATGGAACTGACTAATGAAATTATCTATTATGAAAGAAGATAGAGAGAGAAGAAGAAGAAGAAGAAGAAGAATCACCTTTACTCATCCCGAGCGCTGCTGATGATCAAAATTCAAATGGGACAGGGATTCCTGTGATGCCATTTTGATGAGATTCAAAATTCCGACAATGCAAGAGCGTCCCTGGAACCCAACCAAGTGCCAACCCACCTCCCATAAAAAGAAAAAAGAGTCTGGAAAGAACGTTATTGACGTTACCGACTGGACGACCGGGCTTGGAAAATCCACTCGGCGGCTGAAATAAGGAGGCTGGAAAAATGTTGTGAGGTGGGCCAATGGGAATGAGGATTTTTCCCTGCTGGGTCTTGGAAGTGAGATTACCTGCGATTCAAAGATGGCTGGAATTCATATCCTAAAGACTGATTGATTTATCCAATTAGCGTGACAACGTCGTGTCAGCAGTCTTTGTAGGAGTATGAATTCTCCTTTCTTTTTAAACAGAAGGACGTAATGTCAGGTATGAAGCAAATGTGTGATTTTGAATTTGAAAGGGGAGTGTTAGCCGTTTGCGTTAGGCTTACCTAGAGTAGAGTATGTAATGTAATGAAAGCAACAAGAACCACTATACTTTACCTTTTGAATACCTGTGTAATATTCCAGAGCACCCTTGTGTCAACAAAGATAACGTTTAATATATACGCACACACATACTATATATATACACATATATATATATATATATATATATCATACATACATATATCTATATCTATTATATATATAGCATATTATATATATATTATATTTATAATATATACTATAATATATATATCTATATATATATATATATATGTGTGTGTGTGTGTGTGTGTGTGTGTGTGTATGTGTGTGTGTGCGTGTATAACAGAAACTTTCCCTTCGTGTAATTTGGCTTTATATATAAATATATATATATATATATATATGATATATATGTATATATATATATATATATATATATATATATATACATGTGTATGTGTGTATACCTGTCAACTTCCTTGACGGCCTCTATGATGAGTGGTACCATGTTCAATGAGTGAAGAAGCAGGTACCCTTTGTAGATTTATCTTAGAAATAGGAGGCTACTCAAGTTGTACTTATTCAATTCTAGGTACAACTAGTATTTACGTAAGTAATCTTAGGGAATTCGTATATGTGAAGGTATGGTAATAACTTTGACTGAGAAATGACGATAGTGACATATCTTCTCATCTATTGGGTTTAAGAAATAATTTTACTACGAGTATAAGAATCATTTCTTTATTATGGGTTTTTTAAGCCTTTGTAAACTTTATAATCATGATCAGAAAAAGCTCCACATACGTAATTTACATAAAACGAGAGATTTAATGCCGATGAAATCCGCAAGTAATACTTCGTCACTATGAAACGGACAAAGCTGTTCGAAAATGACTGATTTTCAGTTAATAATGCCCATGTAACAACAGGAAAATATTCAAAGGGGATTTTCTCAAACAATCCGGGCCACCCTCAACATTACCACTGTTGTGTTGTCGGACATCAGAACCACGGAGTGACCAACTACCCTCTCCCGAAACTCATGAAGACCCAGGAAAGCAGCTTTCAATTCCAAACACGTTGATGTGGAGTTGTTTGTCCTGAGGGCTCTGCGCCCCCGAAGTCAGGTGCTTTTCCAGGTGAGCACCCCAACCTTCGGAGGAGGCGTCCGAAAACAGAAGATCCGAAGGGTTAATGGCTCAGAGCTAAGTGAGAAGATGACATTAGTATTTCGAGTTACCTCTCGTTCGTTTCATAGCGCCATCTCTCGGCCCGACATTAAAATAACTTCATTGTTACCTGCAGCGAATTCTTCGTTGAAAAGGAAAGACTAAAGATCTAGACGAGAGTTGCGTAACTCGTTGAAAGGACAGAAACAAGAGAAACAGAAGACAGGAAACATAAGTGTAAAAATCCTTAAATATTTTACGTCTGAGTTACAGTCAATACACTACAGCATTTGCAAAGAAAAAATTTGCTTCTAAAATAACAAATTGATAAGTTTTAGAGGATAAGTAAACGAAGATAGAGCCACAAATAAGGGGTAGATAGCAGTGGGTATTAGGTATACCGTAAAACAAGAAAGACTCAAGTTTACATAAATGTAAATTCAAATGCAGACAGCGTTTGTGTTGAAAAGCAGAGAGAGAGATTGCCATACAATATGTTACTCTAACTCTCATGCCAAAGTTATGTAAACAAAGGATCATCTCAGTCCAATCAACTACCGAGGGTTAAATGCTGTACGATTGCCGAGATATGGATGGTTTTATAAGATGCAAATTATGGGCTTTGCTTTATTCGTAATAGTATTACCCCTATCTCTCTCTCTCTCTCTCTCTCTCTCTCTCTCTCTCTCACACACAAACACAAACAACAGTCTCTCAAAGTATCGGCCGACCTATTTAACTTCTTTTAAACACATTAAAACTGAGATGTTAAAATTGACCATCCTAAAGTAGTGAATGACCTTATCCCACCCCCTCTCACTTTCCTTAAATCAATAAACTCCTGCTCTCCATCATATTTGTCGACCTCTCCCCCAAAAATGCAGCCATTGTGACCTTTTCCCCATCAATTACATAACCTCTTACTAAGGGCAAGACAAAAGGATCTTATCCGCTAGATCACTATTTGACCTAATTCCGGTTAACTTGTTGATTGACCTGTTTTTACATTCATGTATTGGCTAATCTTGTTTCCCTTCCGGGATTGACACTGACTGATTTCTTATTCACATGATAAAGAACTCTTTCATACACGGCGCCGAGACGGTGTTTACATTTATATATACATAAGTAAAATGTTATGTTCATGTTTACTTGCACGCACACAGATACATATATGTATATATGTGTGTGTGTGTGTAACATGTGTATTTATGTGTTTATAATATTTAAATCATAGGATTTCATAAAAATGGTGACATAATCCCATCACGCAATAGTGCTTATTTTCACCAAAGATCCTTATTAATCCACTCCAAATTATCTCGCAACTGCGGATGAAAACGAAGAGAAAGCATAATAATGATTAAACCGAGATAAAGAAGAAGAAAATGCCTTCCGAAAGACCCACCCGGCGTCACCTAAAAGTGATGAAACGCGAAGTGAAAGATAATCACCGCGATAAATGAAGGGAATAAGGACGCCGAGAACGACGATGATAAACATTTCAAATTTTAGCATTAGACGCTGAAGCGTGGGAGGAGGTTCTTGAGAGCAATAACGACTGCTGAGGATGTAGCCTCAATATCCCTCGGTAATCTCGTGGTTTATGTACGTAATTTCAGTGCCATTCCTTCTGCCATGATCCGTAATCGCCAGCGATTGAATGGCAATCTTCGCCTGTTCCACACTTAGCAGGAGTTGGTTCGGCAAAGGACGAGAATGAGGTGCTGCTTGGCGGTGCACTTCCATTGCTTAAGACAGTATATGTATTGTTATGGTATATATATATAAATATATATATATATATATATATATATATATATATATGTATGTATGTATGGTATGTATGTATGTTTTGTATATATAATAGCAGATAGGGGTGTCCCTATAATTCCAAATGTTTGTTCTAAGTATGTATGTATCTATATTATATATATATATATATATATATATAATATATATATCTATACATACATACTTAGAACATATATACATACATACTTATGTATATATATATATATATATATATATATATATGTATATATATACATATACATATGTGTATATATATATATACATATATATAATCTATATATATATATATATATATATATATAATATATATATATAATATATTAGAGACACACACACATATATACATAATATTCCAATTTTAACAATATTACCAGTAGTCAGGCGTTCAATTCAAATTTTGTTCTATCGTTGATTGGGACGCCTGACTACTATAATATTTTAAAATTGAAGATATTATATATATATATATATATATATATATATATATATA